>NC_137938.1:32406817-32644738 GCF_963969265.1 Rhamphochromis sp. 'chilingali' | reverse complement strand
GAGAGAGATCACATAATGTTGATCTAACAGAATAGAGTGTTCTCAGACAGTCGGGTATCCCTGCTGTGCTAAAATATTTGAAGCTAACATCTCAAAGAGTAAGCATGCTTTTGTTTATGTAGTTGTCCAGTCAGCCTCATGGTTTGACTGCTTTGTTCTTCACCACCATACATCGCCTGTCTGAATCTTATGTATGTATTTGAACATGTCAATCCACCAATGTCGATGTGGGGTTTTTTTTTCTGTACAGGTCATGCAGGGCCTGGCTTGGGTCGGCTCAACAGTTCTGCTTAAATTCCTGCTATCCACAGTCTTGGGTGCCTCTGATGATGTAAGTAACTCTAACTCCCCGTCTGTAAAATCAAACCCTTTTTCTTGACTCAACAATAATAATGGAAATGAACATTTTTAGGTCATTGTGTAGATATTAAGTAGATGAACCAAAAATGACCTCATAAGTGGGCTGATATAGTAGCTCAGTTAATATAAATGTAAATGGACTAGCCATATGGAGCACTTGAGCCATGTTTGATATTCACTATCAGAAAATGTCAAATTGAATTATTAAGAACGGAATTAAATATGCAAAATTTAAGAATAATTTTTTCACAGGGTGGATTAAAGTTTTATTCAAAAATGTATGTTTTCTAGGCTCACATCAGTGGATTAATCAAGTCTAAGTTCACGAGCTACAAGGACTTTCACACTCTGATGTATACATGTGCTGCTGAATTTGACTTCATGGAGTTGGAGGTAAATTCTGTTCCTTTGTCAGAGCTAAAAATTTGTCTCCCTGCCACTAAAGGATGACGAGTGATCACTGTGATTCTGAGCTGAAGCCTTCCCTGATAAAATTCTAGTCTCAGGCAGTTTTTTGAGGAAAATCTTGCCAGGTCTCACTTTTTAAAATGTCAGTGCTGTGAAGATGTCAGAAATGCTGTTAAAGGCCTGCTCCTTTGTATCAGAGCTGCTGGATTGTCTTACAGCAGGGCTGAGTGTGGAAGAAACCAGAACTGTGCTCTGAATTTGACAAGAAACAAAATCTGACAGCAAAACCTGGCAGCTCATTTTGGGCTGAGTTATGGGCTAGACAGTCGCCTGGTTTTGTGTGTGGTTTCTCAGCACTGCAGAGGAAACGGTGCATGCTTTTGGAACAGGCTGGCTCAAGCAAAATGCAGTGAAGCAGCTGTAATCAGTGCAGTCATATACTTTCTTAATGCTTTAAGATTCATTTTATTTAATTAGCACTTTGCAGTTTTATTGTAATCTGTTTATTATATATAGAATTGCAACATATCATGATTCATAATATTTTGGCCTTTAAGCATTTGCAGTTAATTATTGCAGTGCTCAATTAAGAATTTCCCAAACTGTTATTTATTTTTATAACCATGTTTGTATTTTAGTAGTAATTTGCTGTGCATTAGTCTCTCACTTGCCGGCCACCTCCTTGAAATTATTTCAGCTTAGATATACTACAATGCTCAGATGTGATAGTTGTCCTCTGTCTCTGAAAGTATTATTGTAGGATATACCTAACAATATAAAGGGTCTTGAGGCGGCTGTTGTTGTGATTTGGCTCTATAAAAATAAAACTGAGTTGAATTGAATTGTCTTCTTCTCTGCCTCAGACTCCTGTGCGTTACCTTAAAACGTTGCTGCTGCCCATCAATGTGCTGGTGGTTGCTCTCATTGCTGGCAGGGTAAGTCCTCTTGTAGGCATAAAACCATCCCTATGAAAAGGATAAACATTTGTTTTGAAAGCAGCAGACGGTATCAGGTGAGGTGTATTGGGAAGCCTTGCTCAGAACAGTTATGGGTTTCTCTTGGTCTGTGGGAAAATGGATGAAAATTAGCAAGATCTGTCTTAGTCATCGCTCTTTTTGTTCTTGTATCGCCTATGCTACAGTTTACAGTACATTCCTGCATATTGAACCATCGAAATTGCTCAAACAGCTAGCATTTGACTTCATAAGTCCACATTCTCACATTCAGCTGTTGAATGTCTGGAAGGCTGGATGATTTTGCTGAAATCTTATGAAAGCAGCATTAATATGCAGTTTATGGCTGTATAAATATCATGGTGTCAGACTGACACTAAAGGTACAAGTGAACATCGTCACCACACCATGGTTCATATGAGAGAAAAGGTTCCTTCACTGAAAAAACTCCAGAGAAGATCACACATACTGGCTCATGAGCTTAGATACTTTATATTTTTAAGCTTGAGGTGAGGAAATGTTGGCAGAAAAAGCAAGAAAGCCCAAACAGTCATGTGTATAAGAAATCTTTTGTTTTTTTAAAAATCTCAAACTCTTCTGTGAAGAAGAAATTATGCAGCATGACTGTCAGAAAGTGTCTGCAGCATGAAAGCTATGATCTCACCTTTCAGAACAGCAGGCAGTCAGACATAAAGATCAAATCACTTATTGAGCCGTGAGCTTCTGCTTCACAGCAGCTGAAAGACAAAGCTGCTGTCTGCTCTTGTTAGTTCACGTAGATTTCCTTCCATTCTTGTGTAGACTAAGAAGCTTTTTTAAATTCAGGTGTTATTGTTTCCGTTTCAGTAAACTACAGTTGTTTTATTTGGACTTGTCAGGAACTGATATACATTTTTATATTTAAGCCTTTAAGGAAGGGAAGGATGAAAAGATTTCCCCCCGATTCTGGTCACGCTAACATTTGTAGATGGGAAACATCAGAGGAAAAATATTTGAGGAAGTCCTATTTATATGATTTAATCTCATTATACCCTGCCCACGCTAAGCTAAGAACACATGAATCAGTTTGACAAAGCATGATATGCAGAGCATTTAAACATGAGAAGAAATATCCTTCGAAGTATTTGTCTTTTTCAGACCATCCAGGATATAGTCCGGTGCCTGAGGCACGGGGAGAAGACGTTGGCCAAGACTGAGGACGCTGACGAAGCTGCAGGGTGAGGCTTCCTCTCTAGGGTGATTTCAAGGACTTGATGCATTCTGTTGATCAAACAGAAACTGTGTTTAACTGGGAAAATAAAATGCTCTAAAATAATGCAGTGTCTTACCTTTAAAAGTAAAATAATGGCTTGATTTTTGTTTTGAGTGGGCAGCTGGCTTCACATATTTCTGTTTTGTGTTGCAGGTCTGAAATAGCTGCAAAAGGAGAGGTGAGAAAAATACTTACTTCATTTATTTTTTTTGTTAAATATATGCAGATATAAAAATTATCTTGACCACACCTCCACGTGTTCCCTTTTCCTAAACCTGTTTTATATGATTATATTCTCCCGTGCAGTGAAGTCTGCTCAGTTTCTATGCCCCAGAGTGATTTTGATCCCTTTTCTCATTACCAGGAAATCAAAGGCATTTTTCCCTTCTGCTATGAAATCCCACTCTACTGCCTTTTGTCTGCTTTCTCCCAGCTGCTTCATGTCATTTTCTGTAATATCTCTCTCTGGGCAGTAAAATGTTCAGATGTTCAGTTTCTAAAGCTTGCCTATATAATGGCTCTGATGGTCTATAAATGCTCAGAGAGGAACACTTTCTCACTGCGCAGGAAAATACAGGTTAAAATGTACTGAAGAGATCACAGCTAAGGAGCAGATCGCAGTGCTGTTTCTGATTGTAGTTAATGACAACTTCCACTGTTTGTTTTTTTAGTTTGCAGTATGTGCATCACAAATTTAGATCAAATAAATTTGATTGCTTAATCCAATCCTACATCAAATGAGCGACACTAACATTACTGAAATGCGTCTGCACTTTATGTCCGTAAACAGCACAGCTGTCATCTGTGACTTTTCCATCTGTGGCGTTGAATCCAGAGTTCTCAGTTGGCTAATTGTCATTTAAAACAGAGAGCAACAGGAAGGCGAGCATTAAGACACACCATTATAGACTAAATACTGAATTTAAATTCAAATAAAACATAGTGGTTTTGTTAATACTTTTTTTAATAGTTACATTTTTGTGTTCAAAGATGATTTTGCAGGCATCGTAACATTTGGCATCCTTGACAGGTATGCCAATGTCATTTGTGCCATTGGCATACCTGCCAGTTCTGGTCTTATCAGGCAAATGCTGGTTTATCAACATAGATCTCACAAAAAGACCCCACGACCTCACCCCACCCTCATAAAGTCTGTTTTTCAAACGTTGGTCAGAAACATGCACACACGTAACCTAATATAGGTCATAATGTAGAGCACAAAAAAGTTGATACGGTCCCACTGTTTGGTTGATGCCCTTCCAAAGCCCTGACTAGCTCTCCTCGTGTAACGGCCATCTCCTCCACACTCTGGAGACTATGTTGGCAGACATAGCACACTGCCTTTGCAACCTGATTGGGCTGCAGGTTCTCTTTTATGCTCCCAACTGTAAGAAGGATAGTAACAGATACTGAGAGAGAGTAATGGCCTGTAGTTACCACCTGAAAAGCCGTTCTCTTTCTGTGGCGGCTTTGCTGTTGTCTCTCCAGTGCTCCTGTTTTTACTTTGATTTGCGCCTCAGGATGTAAAATGGGTTCACAATAGATTCTGCTTCCTAAGTGAACTGATTGATATCTCTAAACGTAACGGACTCTGTGTTTTATTACAGTGATTCATTTATTTTTTTTTTTTGTCTGAGCAATACATTTAAAAACAGACCATCTATATATTTGTTACACCTCAAAGGTGGACACACTGTAGGCTTGTATCCACAGATGAAACATTGAGCTTTTTGAACTGGTATCTACATATAGAATTTTTCCACTCTAAGGAGTCAAAGTGCTTCTTACTGAAAGCCACTTGCACTCTTTCATGTGGTGCGATTCAATGAGTTTGGGCAGTCTGGGGTTCAGCATCTTGTCCAGCAGCACAACTGCGGTTGCTAGACAACCAGCTGTCCCTCTTGAGCCACAATGGCTCAATTTTTGCTTCTTAAATTACTTACAATATATTTAAATTTCAATCATTTGACAACTTGATCAAATATTTTAGCAGAACCTGACAGTAAAGAAAATATCAGGTCTATGTTCAAATATACACTCTGCCCTTTAATCAGTGTGAAAAGCACTTTGTGATAAGTAGTCATTAAGGCAGCAATGTAAAATACTATGAAATATGAATTTATATAGCAATGTCAGTCAAGTTGTGTTTTATGAGTCAAACAGATTTTGTGAAACACTCGACTACAGAAGAGTTTCTGGTAGATGATTGTGGATTTGTTTAATTTTCTGTGTGTCCGTTTTGATTCGATCTGTGTGTGAACCTGTTTCTCTGTAGATGGTGTACCACAGTCTGCAGCTGGTGGCTTTTGCTGTCCTGGCCATCCTCATTATGCGCCTGAAGCTCTTCCTGACGCCACACATGTGCATCATGGCGTCATTGATCTGCTCCAGACAGGTCTGTCTCTCAGTGATGCACAAAAGCAAAACAAAAAAACTGCTTTCAATATTGTTTTACTTACAAAGTCTCCTCTTTACTTAAATATAATGAGTATGTTCTGTCCCTTCAGCTCTTTGGCTGGATTGGGGAGAAGTTTAAGCAGCACACTGTGGTTTTTGCTGTATTGGCCATCATGGCCATACAGGGAATGACCAATCTGCAGGCCCAGTGGGCGATCATTGGAGAGTTCAGCAACCTGCCCCAGGAGGAGCTGCTGGACTGGATCCAGGAAAACACCCGTCCTAGTGAGTGACCTTGCCTGATTTCATCGCTACCGAGCAAACAATAGTATTAAACAAGTATTAAGATTAATAAGCAGCTCGCCCTGATTGCAGCATAAAATTTTAAAGTACCGTATTTCCCGGACTACAAAGCGCACCTGAATATTAGCCGCACAAGCTAAAAGCAGGGGAAAATCCTGTTTTGTACATACATTAGCCGCACCTGACTAAAAGCCGCAGGTGTTTCAATGTTGACTTATCATATGTAAGAGAATATGCACAAAGGGAATTGTCAGGAAAGAGATGGCTGTTTGGAGACACACCCCTTTTATTAATATTTTGAAAAACAAGTTATGGGTACATATTTGCACATGTAGTACATAACAATAACCTACAGCACACCAGAAAAATAGATTCGGACTACCTTTTAGGCTCAGGTGCAGTGACACGGCTTTAACAAAAAGAAAAGTCAGTCATTCACCACCATCTTTCTCTTCTTCCTGCGCACTAAAACCACCAAAGTCCTCTCCTCCAGTGTCGGATACAAACAGGCTCAGGATGGCTTCGTCATCCACTCTCCGCTTCTCTCCTTTGTTGTCACTTTCAAAACCAAAGAAATCCTCATTGTCAGTGTCGGAGTCCTCCTCTCCATCATGCAGCAGTCCAGCCCTTCAAAATCCGGTGGTGATCGTGGATGTTTTCACACTTTTCCACGCTGTCAGATTCCACCGGTGGAGTTGGGCATAACTTGCTTTTCGCAAGTTTATCGCTGCTCATCATCCACGCCTCCCGCTGAACGCGTAGCGCTACTTTGAAGTTTGTTTTTCGCGCTACTTCGTACGGCACTACGTTGCCTGGCGGACGGACATGTGACTAACATACCACTCTTGAACCCCGATCCTTCCGCCAGGCAACGTAGTGCCGTACAACAGCGGAACAAACAAAACAAATCGTCTTACGATATCACAAAAATCACGGACAATCCATAGAAAAGCCGCACCTGACTAAAAGCCGCAGGGTTCAAAGCTTGTGCAAAAAGTAGCGGCTTATAGCCCGACAATTACGGTATATTCTATTGTTATAAATTATGAAGTACTGTATATAATCTAATGAATGAAAACTTTCCTGTTTGATGCTCTGCTTTTGGTTTGTTTTCTTTTTATTTGGTTTTTGCTTTGATTGCAGATGCTGTGTTTGCTGGAGCGATGCCCACCATGGCCAGCGTAAAGCTTTCCACTGGTCGGCCTATTGTCAACCACCCTCACTACGAAGATGCTGGGCTGAGGTCAGAGGAATCTACAGCTCTTCTTCAATCTCCAATCTAGCATTAAATTAGCTATAAAAGATTTAAAATGACCATTCTTCAAATGATGATTGTGCTACTTTTCACTTCATTAACTTAATTCTGGAAGCAAAAATGTTGGGTCAATTTTTCCCCACATCAAAAATACAGGTCCTTTATTACCTTTTTGTTCTCATCCCACTGCTTTATCACACTTTATAACATTGTTGATTCTCACAGAGAGAGAACCAAGCTGGTCTACTCCATGTACAGCCGCATGTCTGGAGAAACTGTTAAGAGGAACCTCATGAAGCTGGGAGTAGAGTTTTTCATCCTTGAGGATTCGTGGTGCACCAGGCGAACCAGGTACTGCAACAGCACCGCTGCTCCTTTCACTGTCGTGTGCACAGTAGACAAGCTTAAGTCGACCCCCCTACTGCAGCAGTCCACGCTGCTAATGAAGTTGCACGATTAAACAGTCAATTTGTGTTTATTATTATATTTACAAAATGCCACAGTTTTTGTGTTGGTTGTATCATTTTATTTTGTTGTATTTATCCGCGATACCTTAAAGGCCAGTCCGTAAAAATATTGTCTGACATTAAACCGGTCCGTGGCGCAAAAGAGTTTGGGGACCACTACCCTGCTGGACAACTTTTACTCCTTTTAGGCAAACAGTGCAACCATTAAGTTTGCTGTTAAATCTGTTTTGACCACTGTTAACACAACACAATAAAAATTTGAAGAATATTTTCAAAAAGGGATTAATTAAAAAGACAAACAAAATGGAATCGAATTCAACTTTGTCATTGCACATGTCACAAGTACAAGGCAACGAAATGCAGTTTGCATCCATCCAGAAGTGCTTTAGCCATGATATAGATATATTTCAAATATATATTAGCAATAATATAGATATATTACAGAAATGGGTCTGTTATAGGTATGTTACAATGTACACGGTATGAAGGTATGTTATGAATATGCAATAACTATAAGTATGTATAGGCTATGAACAGGATATAAATATGGAAACTATACAGAAATATGAACTATGCAAGTTATAAACAGTTGTAAACAGTTGTAGAACTATAATTATTGTATTGTACAGAATGATTGTTTATACAGAATTATACAGTAGTGCAGTTAAGATAAGTGAAATATGTGGATAATTTCTACAGAGGCTGTATAAAGTGCTAGTGGTTGTGAGTGTTGGTTCAGTCCATGTTATTATTGTGTGTATGAGGGTACAGTTGTCCATTTGTTTGTTTTTGTCCATTGTGTGTGTGTGTGTAGGTGGTTGTGGGTGTGTGTATGTTCAGTCCGTGAGTTTAATGTGAGTTCAGGAGTCTGACAGCTGTGGGGAAGAAGCTGTTCCGGTACCTGGTGGTCTTAGTCCGGAGGCTGTAGCACCTCCCAGAGGGCAGTAGGGTGAAGAGTCCATGTGCTGAGTGACTGGAGTCTTTGATGATTTTCCCAGCCCTTTTCAGACACCGCTTCCTGTAGATGTCATTTATGGTGCTCCGGTGATGCGCTGGGCAGTTTTCACGACCCTCTGCAACGCCTTCCGGCCCAAAGCAGAGCAGTTCCCGTACCAGACTGTTATACAGGTGGTCAGGATGCTCTCGATGGTGCAGCGATAGAGGTTCACCAGGATGTCTGAGGACAGGTGGTTCTTCCTCCGAGTCCTCAGGAAGAAGAGGCGCTGGTGAGCCTTCTTGTCCAGCTTGGAGCAGTTGGTCGTCCAGATGAGATCCTCGGAGATGTGGACTCCCAGGAACTTGAAGCTGCGCACACGCTCCACAGCCGTCCCTTTAATGTAGATGGGTGGATGTGGGTCAGCAAAATGGTATCCCTGAAACCTTTAACATTGCCTTTTATCTTATTTAATTCTTGTTTATCTTTCTCATTCTTCCTCTCCATCAGACCTGGGTGCAGCATGCCAGAGATCTGGGATATTGAGGACCCCCAAAATGTTGGTAAAACCCCCCTCTGCACCCATATTTCCAGGAACTCTCGACCCCACTTTACCACAGTCTTTTCCAATGACATTTACAAAGTTCTCAAAGTCCCCAAAGCCACCAAAGATCTCAGATAACATCGCTGGACACACTGGCTCAACACCAAACTGTTCTTTGCGTCACTTCTTTGTCGTGCATTTTTTGGTCACTCACTGCCGTTGCTGCTTTTTACTTCCCGAAAACCCCGGTTCCACATTTCTTTTGTTATTCTGATTCACCAAACGGTGGCTCAAAAACAGGTTGGACATAACAAACAAGTATGCCATGAGTCTAAAACCTCTTGGTGGCATCACAGCTCTCAGTATTTTTAATTCAAAGTCTCTTTCCAGACTAGCTATTGCTGCGTTGTTGTCACTAGTGATGTTCATTATATGAAAGCCAGGCGGTGGTGGTTGTAGCTCTCCATTTAGCTTCCTGGCATTGGTCTTGTTACATATATTCCTTATTTTAAGGGATGCTCTACTTACATTTGTATAGTGTTTTTCTTACTGTGTAGACCCAATTTTGACTTTCACTTCAGAAGTAAACTTTTGTCTGGCAAGACCAATCAGTGATGTCCACATACTGTGAAGCAATACCCTCTGCAAACCTGGCAAAAGCTGACTTCTTCTATTGTTATGCACAGTGTTGATGTATGAAACGATTTTTCAGTAGTACACTATTTTTATAATTTATTGGTGTCACCGTTTTTATGCAACTTTAAAAGTGTTGAAACATTTTATTTTCAAGCAAACAGTGTTTTGAGGCTTTTGGGAGTCTAGGAAGAAAATAATGTTCTTGTGTTTTAAAATGTACATAACATTGATGTCTATGTGAACTGAATTCACTCAAAAAACATTTTAGCTTAATTGGGAGCAGAGCTTTTGTTGTTGCTTCAGTAATAGTTAGTTTATTGTATAATTTTTATGTCCGAGAAGGTAACGAAAACATCGATTTCTTTGATTTTTTTGTAAATACTGACTACGTTGTTTTGTAAACTGCTGATGGCCTTTAAAATGTTCTTTGTGCTTCTTGAATTATTGTTTGTTGCCAAAGGAAGTTTTATTATCAAAGCTGCATATTCAGGGTACTGTAGCATATGAAAAATTCATTTTTATGTGACAGCCAATCAGTTATTCGTAGCAGTAAATTTTATGGTAATGGAGCAGTCGCCGGTTCCTTTGTCGGACCACATTAAAAACATGCCTCATTTGATTTATGCCATTACTTGAGAATAACAATGCCCCTGTCATGTCTGTTTAATAAATATGTAGCTATAGCCAGAAACGGATCAGCTTGGCTTATTTTGGCAAAATGGGGAAAAGAGCTTAACTGGCTCCTTTAGAGAGTTATAGGAAAAAAACATAACAGGTCATAGTGTGATAACTTGAAAACAAGGTGACGTAGGATTTTGAAATTGATACCATAAGTGCGTCTACTAACAACTGCGGGCGACCTCGTCGTCAAGGTCAGAGGTCAGGTTTTCTGAAAATCTTGTAACAGGATGACTCCAGATGGAAGTCCAATTGATTTTCAAATTGATGGCATAGGTGCATTTATTAAAAATCTGAAACGAAAACTCTGAATCCCTTTTAGGGAAGAAGTTTGGTGACCTTGGTCTCAAAGTCAAGCTCAGGTGAATCTTGGGAACATGACACTCAATTCATATTGTAGGTCTGTCTGCTAAAAATCTCAGACGAGTTTGAATCCCAGTGACTTCGAACTCAAGGTCAGCTTTCTAAAAACCACCTAGGCCATGAATTACTTGTTTAAATAAACCTGAATCTTCACGTCTAAAAGTCTTGATCAGCAGCTGATGGCTCAAGTTACATTAATATTTTCACAATTTACAATAAAGAACTAAGATTTTGCTCATTCCCTCAAAATACATCTGTACAGAGTTTAACCGTTCAGCTTCAGCCGCCTACAAACAGTGAAGCTTGTCCTGATTGTCTGTGGTGTCAGGAACGAACCTCAGAGACCATTCTCGTGGGATTTTTACATTGCAAAGCAAATTTCTCATCAAAGTTGAAATATTTTAATTTGGGTAAACATGGATTTGCCTGTAATGCTGCAGTTTTCCCTATTTCAGAGATTTGGTTGGTTTATTTGTCTTAATAATAATCAGATTCAATAAACCCTTGGAGTCAGTTTTATGCCTGTTAAGATTCATAAGTGCCATGACTCCTGGTAAAGGAGTTTTTTAATCTTTTCAGACTTGTATCCCTCTGTATAATCTATGAAACTCTGAGCTTCTTTACTGATGTGTAATTAATATTAAAATGACAATAAAAACCGGCACAATACACTTTCGTACACTTGTGTTTTACACCCTGCAGCACCACAACTCGCCGTGGTGCACGACCTGCAGAAACAGCTGTTTATCGCACTGTGCTGCTCTTAGGTGGTGTGATGAAAATGTTTTGCTACAAAATCACAATTCCATGTTCAAGTTTCATTTGTTTGCTTGTTTTGTCCTCCCAGTCCTTGTGCTAAGGTGAGACACAAACTTGTTGGCTATAGCTTAATATTTGGTATACAGACATGTGGTGAGTGTGGCTCTTTTAAAAATGTAAAACTATTCCTGTGAGAGGAGTGAACCACCTTCACCAACAGGAGTAACTCAACCGTCACCACTCAGGTGTTTTTTCTATTGCCACTTTTCTTCATAAGATATTTCCTCCAGTCATTTATAAAAATGTATCAATGATTGTTTTAGTTTATATAAAAAAAGCTGATTTTGTTTGTTTTCTTGACAGATTAAAGATGTGTCTTGGGGTGAATAATTTACCTGACTTTGGAATCAGGAATAAGATAAGATTTTTTTTTTGTTGAAAACTGTTATCTTCACGGTTGGGAAAAAGTCGTTTCTGTGATGTGAATAAATGTGGCGAATTAATGTCTGAAGATTTTAATGGTGTACAAGCGAGCTTGCAAGTGCCCGGTTTTAAGCAACTGTGCCATTGTCACACTTTCCCAGACACTTTGACAAAATCACTTTATTCCACTCTCTGGCCTCGTTGTGTTTCTGATGTTTTTTCTATTTGTCTATATTTTCTGTATTTAAAAAATAAAATATTTGGAGTGAGCACCATTGCTTTGTCTTAAATGTAGATGTGAAAAGCACAAATCAAGCATTTATTTGAATTTTTAAAAAGATTGTTTATTGATTTATTTGAATCTGGTGTATTTTCCATTTATTTTTTTGTTGGCTGTATTCGTCATGCTTTCTTTGCGCTCTGCACTGCCTTTGTAGACATTCAAGAGTCACATCAAATATGTCCTGACAGCATTGGGAGAAACTCGCCCACTGACCTGATCACAACACCTGTTTGGTTGTAATGGTGAGGCTGAATGTCTCGTGAGTAACTGCCTTTAGCTAACTGTTCTTTAGCTGTTGTTTACACAAAGTCAGTGTGTGATGCTCAGATTGGAATACAGGTCTCTCTTTATTAGCCTTCTGATTCTATTCTGATAAATTGGCACTGTGTCCCCTGCCTATGATGGCCTACCCCAGTTGTCATAGAGTGATGGATTTCTTTTGATTTGTTAAAATTCCGTAAGTGAAATAATTTTTCCACCTAATCCAGGACAGAACCATAAACCTCCACTTCGCACAGACTCAGATATTCCTCTCTTCCTGGGATGACAACGTTAACGTAGCGGCCATCCATCCCGTTGCATTGGAACTCTTGAATGCCGCCTGCAGGGATACTTGTGATCACAGCACACCTGGCAAAGGAAGCAGAAATCACTTGATTAACCTGGATACTTTCACCATGTCTCTGATGTAATGGTTTTGAATAACGCTGGGTTCTTCAGATTTCACTTAGAGCTGCACAAGGAGCTGACCATGAAGGAGAAAGCTGGCAAGTTTAATCTATTAATGTTTTTGCTTAATGGTTGGAGTCACAGAGTGTATTGATTAATGTACTGCTGCTGCCATCAAGACTGTAAAAGACAAAAATCCCAACTGAGGTCCAATTTGATAATGCTTTAAATTATGCTAAATTATAATGCTTTCAGTTTTTATTCTGTAAAGTACCTGGGATTGCTGTTTCCATTGTTGTCAAGAGAGTCTCCAATGCGAATCTCAGCCCTGTTGAGTCGTTCTGGGTCAGAATCAGAGTTGACTATCTTAACAGAAAACACTTTGTGTGTTTTGCGCAGGTCAAGTCGCCACCAGGGGATGTTGTCATAGCTTGTCTGAGTGCAGGATCCTTTTTCTGGGTCGCTGTTACGATTTCCATCTATGGCGTTATATGCAAGCCCTAAGGTCTGCACTGATGACTGTGTGGCTTTTCCTTGGAGTGCAAGGTTCTCTCCTGCAAAATAAGGTTGAGGGATTTATGTTCTCATCACAGACACATCAAGACAGTTTACTTGAATGGATGAGATGATCAACGCAGAGACCTTTAAACAAGCTCTCACAACTTTTGTTTTTTTTTTTGGGGGGGTTTGTGGAGCCAACTGAAATTTTAAAAACTGTGCCGTACTTGTTTTTTAAATTTTTTCTCAACAGTTTAATGGTTACACTTTTTGGCATCTTCCTGGAAGAGAGCTGCTCGCTTCCTCAGTTTTCCAGAGTACAGTTCAGCAGTGACTATAGTGGCTTGCAAAAGTACTCGGCCCCCTTGAACTTTCCCACATTTTGTCACATTACAGCTACAAACATGAATCAATTTTATTGGAATTCCCCGTGAAAGACCAACACAAAGTGGTGTACACGTGAGAAGTGGAACGAAAATCATACATGATTTCAAACATTTTTTACAAATAACTGCAAAGTGGGGTGTGCGTAATTATTCAGCCCCCTTTGGTCTGAGTGCAGTCAGCTGCCCATAGACATTGCCTGATGAGTGCTAATGACTAAATAGAGTGCACCTGTGTGTAATCTAATGTCAGTACAAATACAGCTGCTCTGTGACGGCCTCAGAGGTTGTCTAAGAGAATATTGGGAGCAACAACACCATGAAGTCCAAAGAACACACCAGACAGGTCAGGGATAAAGTTATTGAGAAATTTAAAGCAGGCTTAGGCTACAAAAAGATTTCCCAAGCCTTGAACATCCCACAGAGCACTGTTCAAGCGATCATTCAGAAATGGAAGGAGTATGGCACAACTGTAAACCTACCAAGACAAGGCCATCCACCTAAACTCACAGGCCGAACAAGGAGAGCGCTGATCAGAAATGCAGCCAAGAGGCCCATGGTGACTGTAGACGAGCTGCAGAGATCTACAGCTCAGGTGGGGGAATCTGTCCATAGGACAACTATTAGTCGTGCACTGCACAAAGTTCTGGGGGTGCTTCTCTTCAGCAGGGACAGGGAAGCTGGTCAGAGTTGATGAGAAGATGGATGGAGCCAAATACAGGGCAATCTTGGAAGAAAACCTCTTGGAGTCTGCAAAAGACTTGAGACTGGGGCGGAGGTTTACCTTCCAGCAGGACAACGACCCAAAACATAAAGCCAGGGCAACAATGGAGTGGTTTAAAACAAAACATCCATGTGTTAGAATGGCCCAGTCAAAGTCCAGATCTAAATCCAATCGAGAATCTGTGGAAAGATCTGAAAACTGCTGAAGAAGAATGGGCAAGAATTTCAGTCTCTAGATGTGCAAAGCTGGTAGAGACATACAAAAAAGTATGGTGAGAAAGAAAAGGGTGTTGTTTAATTTCTTACCAGTTGGGGCATGATACCCATAAACCTCCACTTCACAGAGTGTAAGAATTCTGTTTGAACCTGGTAAAAGCACAGTGACATAACGTCCCTCCACACGATTACTGAAAGTTATGGTGTGTGAGCTCCCTGCAGGAATTGAAGAAATTATAGCAACCCTAAAAGAGAGGAAGAAGCCTGTAGTCTCAAGTCTTTCTATTATACAGAAAAGTTTCAGATAAATACTGAATACACTGGAAATTATCAGTGACTCACCGTGGGTTTGCAGCGCCATTGTCTTGTAACTTGTTGCCAATATGAATCTCTGCTCCATTGATCCTTTCTTCGCAACAGTCTTCTCGATTGGTGATGATCATGGAGGTGATTATATAGGACTCCAGCAAGTCTACTCTCCACCAGGGGTTTGCCTCTGTTGCAGTGTGACTGCATGATCCATAATTAAAGCGAGATTTACGGTTTCCATCGATAGCATTACCCGCTGCTGCAAATCCATCCCACTCTCCCGGGTCGATTAGACGTGACTGCGTGGCTTTTCCACGTAAAGCCACATTTTCTGTAAAAGATATAAACATATTTTCATCAGCTTTGTTTTTCCTTTGGAGGAATTGATATCATCCAAAAACCTGTGTGTTCAATCTACGATCATTAGCTTGACATGAAAGTTGAGCCTTTAGGGTTCCAAGTAGTAACAACACACATGACTTTCTCGATCAGTTCATTTTGGTTATTGCTTAGCTTTTGGGCATCATCTTCAAGAGGTTAATATTTTGTTGTTGTTTTTTTACAGATTTGACTTAACACGTATTGGATGGAACGCCATGAAATTTGCACAATCAATACATGTCATTAACTTTGGTGATCTTTTTTTTATACAGTTAGGATGTCCACTTTTATTTTTTTAATTCTACTATGATTGGATCAGCATGCCATTTTTATGTACATTCACATTTGTTTTACAGTTAAAAATAATACTACTGCATCTAGTGATCTTTTATAATTGATCCTAATGTGCTGGTATTTGTACATCGTACTTACGGTAAGTGAAGACTGAGGACATCTGCACAAAGAGGAGCAAAAGAGATGCTCTACTGAAGCTCATAATTCTGGTTGATACAAAGAAGATAAAAAAAGATTTAGGTTAGGTAATTTAGGTTTTTCCAAATGTGCAGGTACTGGAGTACAAAAACTGAATACATGCACAGTCAAGTGCAAATCTGTCAAAAAGTTCCTTAATACAGTGAATTGTTGAAAAATGTAAGATGACTGAAATAAAAATGTTAATTCTTACCCTGAATTTGTTCACGTAATCAAAAAAGAGTCAACTCTCAGGCAAGGCAAAGCTTATCATTACTATTTACTTTAAATACCATATTCAGCATGGACACTATCCAATCACATTACATTACAGAGTTTACTCCCACCACTTATCACCTTTGGACACCTTGAAATGTTTTGACAATGTTTATATAATGCACTTTCGTGTTTAATATTACTATTTGACTTTGTTTTCCCGAGTGGATCATTACGGTTTTGCCATACTGCTCCACTTTATTGAACTTTATTACTAATTTATTTTTTACTTTTAAGTTATTACAATTGGAAGAGACATGACCGAGGGATAGGAAAGTGAAAGATGTAGACAAGAGAAGTTGAAAAAAAGAAGAGGGACCGTGAGGAAAGACACTAAAAATCTGCTAGATCACCTGCTGGAAAAAGGAAAACAAGCATCCTGGCAGAAGTAACAGAAAATGATTTATTCTTGGTCAGAACCAATGACTAGTAAATGGTCATCTGTGGAACAAACAACTTCTTCATTGAGATCAAGGAGTCGACTTGCAGTCAAATCTCTGGAGGGGGATTTTAAGTCACATTAGTCATCAACACCCTCCAGTCATATCAAATGATAGTCTTGCAAACATGTTACAGAGCATTAATGCACATTCAGGTCTCACAGTGCTATTTGACTGGAAATTACTGCGTTAAGTCTTTTATCTTTTCACATCTCTTTTGTCTTCCACAATTTAAACACATCATCAAAAGACCGATATTAGTTGTGTTGTACACTGTAACAATATTTCCAGTTGTCATTGTGATGTTGTAGTTACACCTTTATCTACAGGTTATGTTTTTTTGGTTTTCCATATAATTCAAAAAGTCAGCATTTTGTTGATTACTGAACTTTGTACTTAACAGTTGAGTCAACATGAAGGCCTATCAAAATATTTGCATGTCGTTACCTCACTCTCTGCTTGGGTAAGTATTACACAGTTTAGTGTCACCACATGAATGGACTGTAACGATGCTCTCAATAACTATAACTTTAAAAATAAAAATTCTAAAATATAATAATAATAATAAAAATAAATATAGCATAAAACCACCAGTCCCTTTTTTTTTTATTAAACATTAAAATGTTGTATAACTCATACTGGTCAGCTAGCATAGAAACATGGAAGCACTTTGACATTCTAGTATTAAACGTCTAAATGAAATTATGTTAAATTTCTCCCCACACCTTTTAAATACAGCACATAATAAAAAAAAATAAAAACAGTTATTATTTTTAAAATGTAGAAAATTGTCTAAATGACAAATAAATAATAAAATGAAAAGAAAGGTTTTAAATGGTTTTATTGTATTTCAATAATCATTACATACAGCTTTTTCTTTCTTCAGCAGGTACAATGACAATCCATCAATTGCTTATGGTAGGAAAAAAAATTAGGAGCTGAAAACATTTCCAGACATCTATCACAATGTGCAGGTTGTATACATGTTTATCTGATTTTGCTTTTATATTGTCTGTATTTATCTTACAAAGTATTTTCAGTCCTCTATCCTAAAGTCTCATCATGCAGTCACAGAAAAACTTAAAATGAGCTGTGTGGGAATTCAGTTATAGATAGATAGATAGATAGATAGATGATGAGTGATTAGTAAGTGACAGATGAGTTTTGGTTCATATGATCATGTGTAAAAGTTGAATGTTATGAACCTAATCAAGTTTAGATCCATACACTTCAACTTCACACAGACTAAGGAACTCTTCTCGGGCCGGGATGACAATGTTCACATAGCGGCCGTCCATTCCATTGCATGTGAAATTAGCAACAGCACCTCCCGCGATGTTTGTGATCACTGCACACCTGGCAGATGAAACAAAAAGGTTAGCAAGTTTTGTATTTTAAAAAATGTCTTAAATTAAAAAACACACAGGGATTTTGAGAGCTATATACACTTTTCAGTTCAGGTTTGTTGGAGGACTACACATGCATGTTTTTGTGTTTTGTTTTGGGTAGTTTCTACATTTGGGTAGAGCTAAAATAGTAAAACAAGTCTACACCACCATTCTCATCATGGCAATTAAAATTATATTATAAAAGGAATTTCTGCCATTTGTGAGACTGAACGGCTTTTCTGTTGTTTCCACAAAGTCTGTGAAACTGGCATCGGTACTGGGAGCAACTTGCCAGGTGTTTTTACAGATTTTAACAGACTTCAAAAGTCAACAGTCTTTAAACTACCTGGGGTTGTTGTTGCCATTGTTGTCAAGGGAATCTCCAATGCGAATCTCAGCTCCGTTGAGCCGTTCGGGGTTGGAGTCAATGTTGACAATTTTAACAGAAAACACTTTATGGGTTTTGCGCAAATTAAGACGCCACCAGGGGCTGATGTTGTTGTTTGTGTGAGTGCAGGAGCCCTCTTCCCACTTGCTGTTACGATTTCCATCGATGGCATTGTATGCAAATCCAAATCCATACAACGATGACTGTGTGGCTTTTCCTTCAAGTGCAAGATTGTCTCCTGCAAAAGGAATAAATTGATAAAAATAACTGTCAACATCTGCATGTGTTTGCTGTTAACAGTTACAGTTAGTCTTGAAGAAATGCATGCCATTTGATTGACTTTTTCAATGTATTATTTCTTTTCTGTTCCAAGGTTAAGTATTTGAGATCAATTCCCAATGATCAGGTGATCCCCTATAATAGCACTTGGTAATGGTGAAAGGAAGAACTTCTTTTTAACAGGACCTCCAGCAGAACTAGACTGCAGTGCAGGTGCAGTGATTTGCTCTTTTTGGTGTGGTGAGCACCAAAACACAAAAAAGAACAGCATATAGAGACTATGATTAATAAAGAGGACAAAGCACTAACTGTGTTAGAGATAATATCAAAGTCACACGCTGAGCATGCATGTTTTCATACTACCTGATAGGGAAAAATATGCCAACAGTGGGAGTTTCAGACAAGCGAGGGAATGAGACTCCCTGTCGTTTGGGTTTCACAAGGAGGTCGAGCAAAATGCAGTAATTTGCAAAACATGCTGTAAAAACTTTTGCCGCAAAAGGCTGTAGTACCATGAATTTATTCCACCAGCTGAAAAGTCATCCACTACAAAAAGGCTGTTTTAAACTCCGCATGTCAACGTCTCCCCACACCCAAGAAAACATGAACCAGCTGTGATACCTGTGGCTGTTCTTGGTCAGTCGTTTTATAGTCACTATCTAGACTTTTGTTTCTGTAATTTGAGGTGATCACATTTTTGAAAATAAGATTTGTTTTTGAGGTTATTTAAGCATATGGTGATGTTTTATTTTCCTCATATCTCCTAGCCCAAATCCCCAGCAGCCTGAGTGTAGACCAGCTTGATACCTGGGTTTCATACCCCAGGGCTCTTTCTATTTTACCTTTGTAATGTCAAGGAAGATGTGATTTCGTGAGGACCCAAACGCAGAACACAGAGAGACAAAACTATAACAATTTATAACTATAACTATAACGGTTTATTAAGGAAGATGATAAGAACAGGTACTGAAGCAGATAACAAAAATAGAAAAGAAAAACTGGCTGTGGAAAACTAAACTGGGAAAACTGAAAAGTACAAGAAAACCCAAAATAAACCTCTCGGAGAATGTAACCCAACTTACAAATACTCCAAAACTGAAATAAGCCCACACTTGGAGATGAAAGTGCTCTAAGATGTGATGGGGTCTGATCATTCCAGACTTCGTTCGTGAGAAGATTGTTAATTCAATCTTGAATTTAACAGGAAACCAATGATGAGAAGTTAATATAGAAAAATATCATCTCTCTTTTGAGTCCCTTTTTGAGTACTAGTGTTTTGGATCAACTGAAGACTCTTCAGGGATCTTTTAGAACAATTTGATAATAAGTAATTGGAATACTAAAAAGTATGGACTGGTTTTCAACATCTTTCTGAGACTAAATGTTTCTAATTTTACCAATACTGTGCAGATGACAGAACGTAGTCTTACATATTTGTTTAATATGCACATTTATGAACATATCCTGGTCAAAAATGACTTAAATATACATCAGTGTTACTGGAGGCAAAAGTAATACAGTCCACAGTAAGCACCTGGTTAGGCAACATGTTTATAAACTTCCGGCCGAGAACAATATTACAGATCATTCAGCGCAGTATGTCTATTGGATATAACTTAACAAATTCATTTTGTTTTCTGGGTTCTAGATAAATAAAATTGGGTGTCATCTGCATAGCAGTGAAAATGTATGTTATCTATGCCAACAATATTACCTAAGACAATTTTTTCTTTCTTAAACTAATAAGACTAGCATCACTGGGATTCCTACGAATTTGGCTGTAAGGCTGCATACTGTCCATCTTTATGTAATAGCTCATATTCTTACCAGTTGGAGAACGGTATCCATAGACTTCCACTTCACAGAGTGTGAGAATCTTTCTTGAACCAGGCAGAGTCAATATAACATAGCGCCCCTCTGCTCGATCAGTGAAAGTCACACTGAAGGATATGCCAGCACCAACTTCAGAAATTTCACCAACCCTAACAAAAAGTGTGTGAGAGAGAAATATAGGATATATAGCTTTAGTGTCCTTGTGTGTAGCTTACCAGGGTAACATATTAGAACATGTGATTGTCAGTAATACAGTTGGTTCCATAAGTTGTTGGACATTTTGTAGGTTTTTAAATCAAATGATATGCAGCTTTCAGCTTTGGTTCAAGGGATTTAAGATTAAAATTACATCGTTGTTTAGGAATTACATCTGTCTTAATACATATATTATCACAGGCTAAAAATTTATTGGACAAACTAACATAATTTTAAAAGTAAGGATTGTTTTTAACCCCTTACAATGAACAACTGCTTGACGTCTACAACCCATGGACATCAACAAGTGCTGTTTAGTTGCTTGAGATGTTCTGCTAGGCCTTTACTGCAGCTACCTTCAGTTGCTGCTTGTTTCTGGGTCTATCTGCCTTCAGTTTTTCACTGTCCATTTGGACAGTGTCCAGTAAGTTTTACAGTATTTAGCTGAATCTGACGAGTTCTGCAGTTCTGTACCCTGTATGCCTCAAGATTCATCCAGCTGCTTCAAATGGCAGTAACATCTTCAAACACTCTCAGTCATACACTGCCTATACCATCAGATTGCCTCCAGTATATTTTCAGATAATATGGTTTTCGGTCTTATATTTAAAATTACTACAAAAAGCCTCAGGGAGTCTCGGGGAACAGGCCTAACCTGGCCATAAAACTGCCTGCCAAGCTTTAACTTATGAGACTTTGAAAATGTGTGTTTAAAAATCGTTATAATTCATATACACTTATTCCCTTAAATTAAATCTGGAAGTTTTAACTTCATTGACATATCAATTAGCTGTTTTAAATCAATTCCAAAATTGGTTTGACTGACACAAAAATTGTGTCAATCCAACAAATTGTGGGCCAAACTTTAGAGCAAATCAGACTTTATACTGCTCAGATGTATTTTTAAGTAGTGGTATATCTGTAGCAAGCAGCCGGAAGTTATAGAGCAAAAATGATGGCAAATGAAGTAACAGATGTTGAGCCTTCAAAACTGTTAACTGTCCGCTTTCAGACTATCAATATTTGATTTAACTATAACCACATGTCCAGAGATATAAACCCTTTTCTCAAAACTGACAAACAAAGGAACAACCTCTACTGCTATCACTGATCCAGTTTGAAAGACAGCGGTAAGCCAAGATCGCTAACACCAAGAGAAACAGAAAAAGGCTAAATAAAAGATAAAAAATCTCTCTGTATAAATTGATTGTATTTTTTTCTTTATTTGTACTAACTTTGGGTTTCCTAAACCTTCGTTGTTCAAAGAGTTGCCTATGTGGATCTTTAGCCCGTTGAGCCTTTCATGACAGCAGTCTCCTCTGTTGGTGATGGTGACAGAAGTGATGATGTAGGACTGAAGCAGGTCCACTCTCCACCAGGGACGGTTCTGTGCACTAGTGAGTGTGCACGATCCCGCCCTGAAGTCAGAGTTACGGTTTCCATCAATTGCATTGTGGGCAGCTGAGAGGACGTGGTCCTCAGAGATCGACTGGGCTGCTGTACCACGCAAGGCCACATTTTCTGTGAATTAGGGAGTCACAGAAATAAGATAAAATAATAGGAAAGACATTCAAACAGACAGCAAAACTGCCCAAGCATCTAAGTTGTTGCACATGAGTTATGAGGTATTTATTTATGTGACCTAATTTCTACTGGAATTAATAAAGTATTATAATTATTTCCTTTCTGAGTTAGCTTATGCAAGACAGGTTTGTTTTGTAGTATGACCTTCAGAAAGGTCAGTCTAGCTTTTACAGCAGGACAACATAAACCACAAACTTTTATGCAGAACACAATTCTAAAAACCAAAATATACTGTATATGAATTACTTATAGGCACTTGCTGCCAGAGTTGTGAAAGTCCAAAACTAGTCGTCTTGGAGAAAATAACACCAATACTTTAAGCAGTCCAGACAGTCAAATTATAAAGATACATTATTTGATATTATAATGTATTTTGAACAAGCATGTCAGTATAATTATTTTACAAGACTCCTACAAGCAGACCACTCTGAATGTGTCAGTAAATAATATTCTGTTTTTCTCTACGCATGCAGTTAGTTTGTTGATTTGCAAAGTTTTCAGTTGAGTCGTTTGCAATAGCGTAACCCTTCTGTGGATTAAATCTGCATGTAGTCTGATTTCTCATAGTTTCCATAGATTTCTGATTTCATTTTTCACTCCTGTATCAGAATGCATAAATTCCTTTCCCATTGCCTGTCTTTTTTACTGGCGATTAAAAACATACAGAAAATACCTGTACTTTGTACTTTGCTATATTATAGAAATAAACTGTCTGCACCAGCATTTTTCACACATTAGTAGATCATCTGCACAACTTTCCAATCTCATAGGTGATTTTTTGTTTGTCATTAAGGCCTCATGTTAATTAGCATTATGTAAATCTTTGAATTATGTGATAACCCCCCACTTAAGCATTTGTGGATTTTTAAATCAGGAGTATTATCTCTTGGCAGCAGGCATTTTCATAGCTACTGAGGCAAGGACTGTTGCTAAAGGACATTTTGTATGATGCTGATACGCCATTTTTAACATTTAAGACATTACTCTCATGTCACACTTACGATAAGTGGAAGTCGAACTCGTTCTTAAGAGGAGCAGCAGAAGGAAAACACTTGTTTTCATTATTCTGGTTAAGAAAGATGATATCTGTTGAGAACAAACAATATTTAGTCCTTTCTAGTTCCTAGTTATTAGTTATTACTGTAAGTATATTCCATTAGGACTCTTTCTTCAGAAATAAGCTAAGTCTATCTCTTTTTTCCCTGTGGAATCTGGTCAGTGAGAGTCAAAGGCTTTAAAACAATATTTTTCCAGGTTTCTTCCTTAAATGGTGGGAAGCAATATGCACAATTTGTAGACTCTGAAGAAATACTAGAAGTAAAGTCTCTAGCAGACACCATTTATTTGTTAAATCAGGTTGCCATTCAATGTTTTCTTTTCAAAGAAAAAAAATAAGTTGCTATACAGATGGGGATTTATACTGGAAAGTGATCTTACAATTGAGTTCCTCTTTTTGTCTGTAACAGATGGTCATTTCTAACTGTGCTTTTCATAAATAAAAGAAAGAAAAGTGTTACCTGAGGATCCGGACAAAGCAGTTGCCTTTTTCCTGAAACAAAAGCTGCTATTTCTGTTTGTTTTTATCAATGCATCTCATCTCTCAGCTGAATCACACCAAACCAAACATTAAAATTGATCTCATATTCCTCTTCAACTCTGTCTATTCACGACCCAGTGGTTTGTTCCCAGGCATCTGTGTTCCACTTCCAGTCATGACCTAACTTTCTAACACAGTAATGCAGATTTTTTTTATTTTTTTTTTTTACTGATTATTTTGCAACATCCTTGTTCTTGTACTTGCGTCACACACTGTTGTTCAAAAGTTCGGGATCGCCTCGAGCTTTCAGAAAATTGATAAAGGTTCCAGGGCACCAATAACTGTTTCTGTTTTTCTACATAATGAAAACATTTTCCATTGAAACAATGAAATAATGCTCAAAAATGTTCACTCAATAGAGGGGTCTGTGCCTGAGGTTATTTTACAAAAAAAAATCTAAACACACATATTTTCCATGACAGGATCCAGAGCATGTTTTGCAATTTCAATGAGGAAAATCTACAGGATTTATGGACTTCATGTGCCAGTTACTGGTAGACTTTGTTGCCCCTCTCATGTGTACTGACATCATTGATTCCAGTATTGGGCCCAGTATATTTGGAGTTGTACATGTGCTAGGCTTTGGCAACAGCAACAGTGTTTTTAATGAAAATGTGTGGATGTGGTTCTAGAGTGGGAATTAGAAATTATAGAAGAGAGCCATCAATGATCAAAGTTCAGACTGAACTTAAATCAGATAAAAGTAGTTAAATATGTTAAGCAGCTGATAATGCAGCTTAAGCACAAATATGCAGAAGTACCAGAAAAGCCACAAACTTCTAGTGAAAAGTAAAAATGCCTAGCTGCACATTTTCACTTGCCCGGGTGTTTCAACATGACATATACTGTGACTTCTCCATTTTCCCAACTGAAACACATAAGCCAACAAATCTGCAGCAACTGTATGATGTTATTGTTTCAGTCATTTTCTTCTCCACCACACTCCCCTGCCACATGTGACAGGTTTTCTACTTCACTAAATTTATGAACCACCTCTGACGTCTTCCTCTTTTCCTCCTGCCTGGCAGGTTGAACATCCATTGCCCATTGCCCCGCTATCCTTCCTCTTCCTCGTGCAGTACATCATCATATTCTTACCCTACGTCCACAAAAACTTCTGTGTGTGTTAAAGTTGTTTAAAAAGTCCACTGTCCATCTCCATACCTCCATACCTCTACAGTTATGTCATCTATCCATCATATCAGCCAGCTCTTTCCATCTTCCTGTATAAAGTCTCTATTGTCACACCCACACTCCTACCTTTCCTTCTCACTCACTTTCTGCAAAACCATCTTCCATCGTTCTTCTTACTTTTGTCTTTTGTCTTTGGTCAACACTACCAAGTTTCCACTGCAACTCTGTTGGCCAACAGCACCGGATGTGGTGGTTGTTAACCTGAGCCCAGTATGGTAATCTCATTCTTGATGATCCGCATTGAAATTTCAGCATAAAAAAAGGGGTCATGCTCAAGACTAAAGCTGATAAAATTAGACAGTACAACAAGAATTTTAAAATAATGTAATTTTTGCAGTGATTAAATTCAGACTTTTCTTGGAGCAGAGATTGTTACAGCATATGAAATGCTTATGATGAAACAAACAAAAAATCCAACAAAAAGCAACAGCAGTGAGAATTGAGAAGTCGAAAAATCAAAAGTACTGTAATTACACACTAATGTCACGTACTAGAATATCACATTGTTTTACTTGAATCAACAGTCAGTAGACACAAACAACAAACATGTTTTACATAGAATCAAAGTAATTATTTTACTGTAACAGTTCTAATCTAGCATACATTTTTTCTTCTAAGTTTCCAAATACTTTAATAATGTATGATCCATAAGTGACTAATCAATGTTCTATTTATTAATCTACTGTTTTGATCTATGCAAGATGCAATAAATACCCAATTAAACGTCTGCAGTGTGCAAGCTTTGTGTTTGTTTTTCTCTTTTCTTAATCCAGCCTAGAGCCGTACACTTCGACCTCACACAGACTCAGGAACTCTTCTCTGTCGGGAATGACAATATTAACATAGCGGCCTTCCGTTCCATTGCATGTGAACTTAGCAACAACATCTCCAGCGATGCTTGTGATCACAGCACACCTATCAGAGGAAACAGAAATTTAATTTGTTAATCCCAGTCAGGACAAATTATTTGTCCGTGGTGTTCTGGCTCACTGAACTCCACGGATGTCCTTTGAAGACTAACAAATCACATCACATCTCTACCCCAATGTATGCCATGTACACATGGCACAAGCTGCTTGTCAGTGACACATCACAGGGAGGTGAATCGCTGTCTGAATGCTGAATTAATGCTGTCTGTTAGTGCTGTGCAAAGTAATCTTCATATAGAGTGGCACTGTTTGTGGTCCAAAAAATGTATATTCCTGACAGTCATAGTTTATAAGAATCAAACATTCCCATGCAATTTATTAGGAAATGAATGCGGGTCATTTTTGACCCACTTATGCATCTAGGGGTTAAGAAAATAAGTGCATGAATTACTTTTGTCAGCAATAAGACTGCAGTAGCTGTAAGATGTGTTGAAATGCAGCACGGGCATAGCTAAAACGGGCTACCTGGAGTTGTTGTTCCCGTTGTTGTGAAGGGAATCGCCAATGCGGATCTCGGCTCCATTGAGTCGTTCTGGAAGAGAATCTTGATTTACTATATTAATAGAAAACACTTTACGTGTTTTGAGCAGATCAAGTCGCCACCAAGGGCTCATTGATTTCTGTGTGAGAGTGCAGGAGGCATCTTCCCATTTGCTGTTACGATTTCCATCTATGGCATTAAATGCGTTGCCAAATGCATACAGTGAGGATTGTGTGGCTTTTCCTTGGAGTGCAAGATTCTCCTCTGAAAAAAGAACAAAAGAGTAACTGTGATGTTTGTTGCGTGTAGCAAATTGTGATAATGCGAAAAGTTGATTTTTTTTTTTTCAGTTTCAAGTGAAAAAAAAAGTGATATTAACTCTTATCAACCTAAGATTTTGAGTTTATACCACAGCTTGCTGATATATTAATTACTGTCCACATTAAATGATATAATAGCTCATATTCTCACCAGTTGGACTAGGGTATCCATAGACTTCCACTTCGCAGAGTGTGAGGATCCTTCGTGAACCGGTCACAGTCAAAGTTACATACCGTCCCTCCACACGATTGGTAAAAGTCAGATCGAAGGATTTGCCCAAGCGAATTCGAGAAATTCTACCAACCCTAACAGAAAATGTGAGAGTTAAATAGTTTACAGCAGCAGAGGTCAGAACATTTAATTTTCAGCATGGTAATACAACAAATCCAGGTCTGCTCAAAAGTATATTGGATTTTTTTACCCCGTAAATCAAGTTGGGATGTATTTTTATAGTATTATTTGTGCCTTTAACTATCTGTAACAGACATTTTCCATATATATACATATTCATATACAAAAAAACCCTATAAATATAAAGATTGCTGGTTTTTGTTTGCTTGTCATTTTGTGTTGTTGGCTATAAATAAGCAGACTATCTTCTTATATCTTTAAAAGAAAAACCCCAAATAACCAAATATTGCAGAGATAAGATGAGAAAAATGCCGAGGAAAGAGTAAAAGAAAAACAAAAGAATCAAAATATTGCTGATAATTACGTATTTGTTTATATTTACATTGGGTTATCTAAACCGTCATTGACCAAAGAGTTGCCAATGTGGATCTCCAGCCCGTTGAGCCTTTCATGACAGCAGTCTCCTCTGTTAGTGACGGTGATGGAAGTGATGACGTAGGACTGAAGCAGGTCCACTTTCCACCAGGGATTTGTCTGTTCATTAGTGTGTGTGCACGACCCCGCCATAAAGTCAGAATTGCGGTTTCCATCGATTGCATTAAGTGCAGATGCCCTAGCATGCGGGTAACAGGTTGACTGAGTTGCTTTACCACGTGTAGCCAGATTTTCTGTGAATTAGACCGTTACAATGTATAAAAAAGATCAAATGAAAACAACAACAAAAACAAAACGTTCCACTGCTATCACAGTTTTTTGTAATTGTTACCTCAGGCTAATTGGCTCTTGCACTCAATCTGGCAGAAAATAGTTTTTTAGTAGTTAAGTTTCAGCAAAGTAAAAAGCATCATTGAAACAAGCAAGTGTAAATTAAGTGAGTAAGACAACGCTGCAATCAGAATGTGCTCCACAGTCTCCCTGATGGTGTTGTATGTTGACATTGGAGACTGGTGACAGTTAACAGTATCTGATACATGATGAGAACATGTTGGCCAGGCCTCGTCGCAGCCCCTCCATTTATCTACTCTCTGAAACAACCTGTCTGAGCTCCTCTTCATTTAGAGCCACCCTCATTTTAAGGTCGTTCTTCTGGTTGGTTGGCTGAATGTCAGGCGGGTGAAGCTGTGTATCTGAGATGACTAGAAATTAATGTCCACACTTTTTGGCATTTTAAATACCAAAAAGATAATAGGATTGTTGGGGAAGGGGCAGTAGGTGGGCTTAGAAAGAATAAAATACAGTTTATACAAAAAGCATTTCTGGGCTTTGGGGGGCATTTTAGTTCTAAGACTACTATGTTGTGCACCATGAAGTTCGTGGTTTGTTTGCTTTTTTATGAAGAGGACTTGGCTTTGTGGGTGTATCGGGGCGGGGTGGGGGGTGGGGGTGCAGACTATCCCAGCTACCATAGGGTGAGAGGCAAGGTACACCATTGACAGGTTGCCAGCCTGTCACATGGCTAAGAAACAGAGACAGACAACAATTATGGGCAATTTAGAATCACCAATTAACTTAACCCCACAAACTGCATTCCACAGATGGATGGATGGATGTCATTACACAAAATCATAACTGACACACATCTCACACTGACTCTAACATCACACTTACGATAAGTAGAAGCCAAAGTCGTCCTCAGGAGGAGCAGCAAAATGAAAACACTCCGTTTCATCATTCTGGTTTCAAAAGAAACAGAAAATAAACTGTTAGGTATTTTATGTTTTCAACACCAGTTAAGAGAAGCTTTTGTGCAAAAACACACGTGAAAATCTTTGAATAAAACAACCTAAATAGCATTTTTCTGTGAGCACTGCTACTACTAAATATCTTTGCATGCTCCAATCCCCATTGGATGGTTGAAAGCTGCCAAAAAAATATGCTGACGTGAATAAACTGTCGATTTAAGCATCGATTCTTTTTTAAGTAGATTGGCCTCTAAAAGCAATTGACAACAAAAAAAGTTTAACCAGAAATTCAAAATAGAAAAAGAAAAGTTCACAGCTGTAAATTGACGATGTAACAGTGTACATTCTATATTCAGACTGTGAGAAAAGAGAAAGCTGCACACGGAGGTTTATGTCAAGAAAAGTTTGTATCAAGATTTTATTTTTTCAAGAAATAAAAAGTCTTACCTGAAGATCCGAACAAAGCAGATACTGTTTCCCCTGGGACTGTCAGTGAATCAGAAAAGCTGCTACTGATGATATTTCTTTTATCTTTTGTTTTTTGTATGCATTTCTGCCTTTACCTCAGCAGAAAATATATCATATTCCTTCTCAACACTGTCCAATTACTTCCCACTGGTTTGTGCCCCATGCACATCAGTTTCACTTCCATACTTGTGAATTATATTTCCAGCCAGCGTGCCAGAACACAGATGTTTTCCTGGTTATTTTGCAATATCCTGTTTGCAGTTATTACTCAAGATTTAATCATGCACTATTGCTCAAAAGTGTAGGATTACTTTGAATTGTTTTTGGAAGATAAGCACATTTTCTTTTCAGTTCTTTTTTGTTTGTTTGTTTAACCTTAAATTGATTAAAAAATGAATGTTGTAAGTGAACAATATTGATTAATATAATCTTTTCTCATATATCACCTTATTTTTTATTCAAATGGGCTTGAAGAGGTCCGTTTTTAGCATGCTGAAGAAAAATCTATAAACCAGATTAAAATAACTGAATGAAATGAAAAAACTGAGTAATTACTTGAATCAACTCTTATCTCCTGAACAGACAGATTATGCACCCTAACAAAAAGTATTTGTTGTATGCTCCCTAAAATGACACACGTTTCTTTTTTGACAGTGTGGAGTTCACCTTTCCTGGGTTTCAAAGCAAGTTACTTGATGTACAGACAGATCGGAGCTGTGGTGTCTCTCATGATGAAGAGAAAGCTGAGCAAGAAGGTGAAAGTGTTTTGTGGCTAGTTTAATTCTAACCTCACCTGGGACTATCAACTTTGCATAGTGACCAAAAGAACAAGATACAAGCTGTAGAAAGGAACTTTTTCTGAAATCCTAAACCCATCTACCATCGATGCTGCCTTAACGTGTGTAGTGTTACCAAATATGAACAAATCAAGTAAAACTGCTCAGTGGTACTTTTTTACTTGCCTGGGTGTTAATATACAATATTAACAAATTACATATACTCAGTGACTTCTGTATCTTGGTGTCTGAAAACAGATAAACAGCTTGTGATTTAGTGATACTATTATATTTATATATATGTGTGTGTGTGTGTCTGATCTCAGCCAGGTGATACACATTATGAACATCATATAATCACATCATATCAATTTGACAGTGACATAGTTACATCTATTGTGCATTCAGTAATTTCACCAAAAATCAAAACAACTACAGAAACAATTCAAATGACAGCTATCCTACAGCAGTGATGTAGTTAACAAAGTTATTCTCTTAAACGGAGGCGTACTAGTTCCTAAGACTAAATATGTACTTAGTCTTTACAGAGACGAATATTAAATGTATCTATATTTTTTGCAGAATAGAAAAAAAATTATTAACAAAATAAATTCACTTGTGATATTGTTTATTCATACCAAATTTATTAAAAGATGGGATCAAATGTTTAGTTGTCAAGAAAAATTGGAAAGTCATTTTTCTTATACTTTTTTTTTCAGATGACTGTAAATTCTACAGTTCAGTCAGAACTGAGACGTCCTTTCATCAGTTCTCCTTTTCTCTGACAGAAAAAACCATGATTCATTTCAGTGAAGTTTCCACAGTTCACAAGTTCAGTAAAGACATTCTTAACAAATACATACATTGTGACATTATTATTGCGACATGTGACAATAAATGCATCATAAGCAGGCTGATGTTTGTTTTTCATTGTTGTCACAAAGTGCTGTTTTAACTAAAGAGTAATGGGAACATTTTTTAATATACAGTGTTATCTGTGTATATGTGCTAAGTAGTACTATTAAAGCTGATGTGTTTGCAGGACTCTTTGGTAAAATGTTACAATCACTGAACACTTATACTGTATCGTGGATAACAAAGCAGTTCAAATTGTGGCTTTTTTAATTAGATGCAATTGTTTTTCATGATTATATTAAAGCTGTGATTTGTTTTGTTTGTTTAAGAGAGAAATTTAGCTGCTTTAGCATTAATCTAGTCTCGAGCCATACACTTCAACCTCACACAGACTTAGGAACTCATTTCTCTTAGGAATGACAATATTAATGTAACGGCCCTCTGTCCCATTGCACTTGAAAACAGCAACAGCACCTCCTGCAATACCTGTGATCACGGCACACCTGGCAGAAGAAACAGAACATGATCTAGTTAATTCTGATCAGAACACTTGTTTTGTTCATGGAATTTAACAACTCAACTCTCAGCCTCAGTTTCAAATATAACATTCATAATGGGCCCTAAAAGTTCACATCAAGTCACTGAGTCAAATCTCAGGCATGTCAGATAAACACACACACAATGAATGTACACTCAGAGTGTTTGCCATAGTTAATGCACACTCAGATCCAACTCTTCCATTTGACTCTGACTTGAATTATTTCAATTACTTCTGCATACACTATTACAATTTCATTAATTGAAACATTGACCATCACCATGCCTATATGCTGTTAAAATGAAAACTAGATGATGTTTTTATTATTTTTTCTTGTAAATTCATGACTACAACCTGACAAAATATCAGTTTTTCTTGTAAATCTGTATTGTGTGAGTTTTTTTCCCCCAGTCTTTAATTTCTCACTTTAATCTCTATGAAAACCTGAATTATGCCGTAGCCTCACTGTTGATTATGTGAGGCTAAATGCTAACATCTATACAATATTAAACTCACCATGACAATTATAATCATGACTAGTTATGACTTTCGACCTGATTACCCACTTGCCTCAGCATATTAGTATGCTTCCAATTATAACCTGATAAAAAGTAAAAAGCAAGGGTGGGGAGGTGTCACCATTTCATTCAGTTTGTCTTGTCTGCATCACCAATTATCACTAATTATGAACGAGCAGAAATGAATTTCTTATGTGGAAATTCTGACACTACTTCAGCTTTAAAGAAGAAAGGGATGGGCGATGCAAACTCTGTTTGCCAGGAACCAAGCTGCTCTCAACAGGTTAGTTAGTTCATAGACTGCAGGCTGTTAGACTTGATGGATAGCATTAACAACCTGCTAGCTGCAAATAATAAGTCTAACCTCAGTCTAACTTCAGCTAACGCCAGCTAACAATGTTAGCTTGGTGGCGAACAGCCTTCAGTATTAGCAATAAATCACAGAGCAATAGGATATTCATATAGTTGTAAAAAGCATGACAATATATTAAGTAATCCAAAATATTCAGAATACAATACTCACACTGAGTAACTTGCAGGATAAGTTACGGAATACATCACAAATTACATTTTGGGGTATGTATTCTGTAATCTGTAGTGGAATACATTTTAAAAGTAACCTTCCCAACACTGACTGCTGTGACCAATAAAGGGAGCAGTCGAAAGAAGAAGAGTATAAGCTGTTAAGACATGCCATGATGAATGGTAAATGGTAAATGGCCTGTATTTGTATAGCACTTTTCTAGTCCCTAAGGACCCCAAAGCGCTTTACACAACCTGTCATCCACCCATTCACGCACACATTCACACACTGGTGATGGCAAGCTACAATGTAGCCACAGCCACCCTGGGGCGCACTGACAGAGGCGAGGCTGCCGGACACTGGCGCCACCGGGCCCTCTGACCACCACCAGTAGGCAACGGGTGAAGTGTCTTGCCCAAGGACACAACGACCGAGACTGTCCAAGCCGGGGCTCGAACCGGCAACCTTCCGATTACAAGGCGAACTCCCAACTCTGTTGAGTTGGGAAATGTGAAGTACCTGGGATTATTGTTGCCATCGTTTTCAAGAGATTCTCCAATGCGGATTTCAGCTCCATCGAGTCGTTCTGGTTGAGAATCTTGATTTACGATACTAACAGAAAACACTTTATGTGTTTTGAGCAAATCAAGCCGCCACCACGGACTCATTGATTTTTTTGTGAGAGTGCAGGAGGCCTCTTCCCATTTGCTGTTACGATTTCCATCTATGGCATTATATGCAATGCCAAATGAATATCTTGACGACTGTGTGGCTTTTCCTTGGAGTGCAAGATTCTCATCTGCAAAAAGGACAAATTTTAAAAAGTATGATGTTTGTCATGTTTGTTAAGTCACTTGAAGCGCTGCAGTACATGTGCAACAATTAAAGATTTTTTCCCCAATTTTGTAGCTTGCATTAATATATATTGATTAAACCTTTATTGCAGCAGCACCGCTTATCAGCCTGAAACTTTGTGGTTTATACCACAGCTTGTAGGTAAGGCTACATGCAGTCCACATTTATTCACAGTGTCATGAAAAAGTATTTGGCCTCTTCCAGATTTCTTAGATTACTTAAATATTCCAGATCAAAAGATAATCCGAGACAATACAAAATGCAATTTTTAAAAAGTTATTTAATTTATTAAAGTGATAACCCTAACCAAACCAAACTGGGGTTACATAAAGGGTTGTAACCCTAATTGGGTTACAAAATAATTTGTAAGGCAACGAAACTCCTTCAAACCCTGGTTCATCATCCACAAACAGAGAAAACCTGGAACAGTGAACCATCAAATTACTCTAGGAGCTCATCGCAGATTCATCCAGGAGGTCACAAAAGATCTAAACAAAACAGCTACAGAACTGCAGGCCTCACTTACTTCAGCTAAGGTCAGTGTTCAACAACAAGAAAGAGACTGGGCAAAAATGGCATCCATGGGAGACTTCAGAGGTGAAAACCACACCTGACTAAACAAAACACAAAAGTTCATCTAACGTTTGCCAAAAAAATATCTTGATAATCCCCAAGACTTGCTGTAATTGATGGAGCCATAAATTCTGCTTTCGTCCAGAAAATCCTGAAGAAGAATGCCTGGACATCAATGCCATGAAGCTCAAGCACAATTGGGTAATGCTACAGAACAATGATTTGAAACACACCACCACCACCACAAGTCCAGAAAACAATGGAAGGTTTTTGAGTGGCCTAGTCTAAACTTAAATCAGTTTGAGATGCTTTGCAAAATGACCTTCAACATGCCCCTCATGCTCGAAAACCCTAGAGTAGGCAAAAGTTCGTCATATCCAGTTATCCCAAAATGCTTGATTGCTGTTCTTGGTAATCTTTGTCCAGTATTAAAATTTGTTTGCTGATCTGAAACATTTAAGTGTGACCAATACACAAAACACCTCTAAGAAATCAGGAAGGGGGCAAATACTTTTCCATAGCATTATATGTAATGGCACAAATTCTCACCAGTTGGAGCAGGGTATCCATAGACTTCAACTTCGCAGAGTGTGAGGATCCTACCTGAACCAGGCAGGGTCAATGTTACATAACGTCCCTCCACCCGATTGGTGAAAGTCAATTTGGATTCACCTGTACGACCTTCAGAAATTGTACCAACCCTTACAGAAAGTGTGAGAAAGAAACACAGAGTTTACCACAGCAGCAGATTTCAGAACATTTTATGGTCAGCGTGATAATAATGCAGCAAGATATTGTAGTACTATATAAATTTAGTTGGGATGCATTTTTACAGTAGTTAAATCATTGCAGGTGCTATAATTAAATTGTTTGTTGTAGTATTATGTAGCATGCCAATGGTCCGAGTATGGACAGCTAACAAAGTCAGCCCTGCAGCAACCAATCCTGCTACCAGTGATTACTTTAGAAAGGCAGAAGTAAACACCACAATACTTTTTTATGCTTACAAATGTAAAAATGCAAAAATTAAAGAAAAAAGAATCATTGTATAGCTGATGATTTGTTTCTCCTTTCTATTTACACACTTTGGGTTTTCTAAACCTTCATTGTTCAAAGAGTTGCCTATGTGGATCTCCAGCCCACTGAGTCTGTGCTGACAGCAGTCTCCTCTGTTGAAGATGGTGACAGATGTGATTATGTAGGACTGAAGCAGGTCCACTCTCCACCAGGGGTTCGTCTGCTCGTTAGTGTGTGTGCAAGACCCAACCGAAAATTCAGAATTACGATTTCCATCAATCGCGTTGTGGGCAGCTGACACGGGGTTATCAGTTAAACGGGTTGATTGAGTTGCTTTACCACGCAGGGCCACATTTTCTGCAAATCAGAGATGTACAATGAATATAAAATATACAATGCATAATAAAATATCAGTACATAATAAAATACAAACAAAGAGAGTTTTTGAAATGGAGAGTATTGCACATTAAAAAATAGCTTTCCATAAGCCACTAAATAAAAGAGGTTGTGAATGCAAGTTGTTGCTTTGATTATGCTTCATAAAGTCACTTCTTCTAGGAGACTGTAATTTATTCTGCAATAAGAAAAGTTCAGTCCAGGAAAGCAGAAAAACAATCTTTCAATTTTCCCTGCAACCCACAGCTCCAAAAATCCAAATTTATATTACAAAATCTAGAGGCATCTAGTGTTACAGCTGCAGGGTTGCCCTACACTAGTTAACTAGCAATTTCCTTTTGTTCAAGTCCAAGTTTATTTATATAGCACTTTTAAAACAACATCTATTGACCAAAGTACTGTACAATAGTCAAAGCAGAAGACATAAAATAGGATAAAGTTAGAAGGGAATAGAATCACAGACATATAAGACAATAAAAACAGTAGTAACAGACGCATACTGATTTAAAGCCAGAGACTAAAAATGGGTCTTCAGATGGGTTTTTAAAGTATCCAGGGTTGGGGAGGTCCTGATATGAAAGGCAACGTGTTCGACAATTTAGGAGCAGTCACCGGAAATGTCCGGTCTCCTCTGTGTTTTAATCTGGATCTTGGGACAACTAGTAGCATTTGGTCTGCAGACCTTAAAGATCTTGTGGGAGTATACCAGGTTAGAAGATCAGAGAGATATGTAAGAGCTACTCCATGCAGCGTCTTAAAAACAAGTGTTTAAATCGTAAAAATAGTTCAAAAACTAAATGGTAACCAATGTAATGATGCAAGTATGGGAGATATGTGATCTCGCTTATACGTTCCAGTTAAGAGCTGTGTTTTGGACGAGTTACAGTCGGCCAAATGATAACGAGGTACACCAGAGTAGACGTTGAAGTGGATTATCTGCTTCGATCTCATCTTATTCCTAACATCCTCCTCTCATGCAATTCTCTGCATGTCCTCCATCACTGGATCCATGAATCCTCTCTGTAGTTCTCCTCAGTTCCTCTGGCCTGGCAGCTCAATTCAGACTTTCTCTAACATATTTATTAACCCTCTTCTGCCTACGTTCACCTGCTTCACCTTTCCTTTCACTCTAGCTGCTATCCGTGTTGATTTTAAAATTCTTTTACTCACTTGTAAAATTTTAAATAATATGGCACCTAGCTATTTAACAGAACTTCTCCAGTTGTATAACCCAAAAAAGCATTTTTTTTTTTTTTTTACTAAATCAGGGGGTGTTTTTATTTTTATGATATCTCACACACTTACGATAAGTGGAAACCGAGCTTATTCCTAGGAGGAGTAGCAGAAGGAAAGCATTCAGTTTCATCATTCTGTTGAATTTAAGAAAGATGGGAATTTTATTAGTAAACAATATTTTATTGCAAATTTAATTTATTACTGGTTCCCGTGTCAAAGTATTTAAGCCCCACCTTTAAGGTGAAATAGTTAGGATCAAAGTTATTGTAGGAAAAGAAACTTTGTGAAAGAAAAAAACACAAATGTGCACTGGTGTTTTGTTGGTCAGAAGTGAAATGCAGTGTGGTAGACACTTTAAAGACACTGGGAAAAATGTTAATGTGACCAAAACCACTACAAACTATATGCCTGTACATCACCCATTCACTTAAAGCAGCAAGCACTGATCTCACCATGAAAACATTGGAATTCTCTATAAATTAAAAAAGTGGCTTTCAAGCTTCAATAGGATCTTTCCTTGAACAGGATTACTACTCTTCAAATCTTAAGTTATGAATTAGTTTATGTATATATTTTTACATTACAGTTGTTTTGTTGTGAGCCTGAATTGAAAAAAAAAAATCATAAATTATACACTGAAACTACTACTAAGTTTAAAGATACAAAAAAAGAGCTTTGAGCAAAAAAAAGAAAACAAATTCTATATTTAAACTGAAAATAGAGAAACATAATAAAGATAATCAGTTTCAAGAAAAGAAATGAAATGTGTTACTTGAGTATCCAGACTGAGCAGATGCTTCTTCCTGGAAATTGATGATTCAGTGAAAGAGAAGCGCAACTACTGATGTTGTTTCTGTGTGTGTTTTATATGTATATGCAGCTCCGCCTCTGCTGAACAACAACTAACCAATCATCAGAAACCACATTCATATTCTCCTCAAAACTATCCAGTTACTTCCTACTGGTTTGTGCCCATGCACATTTGTTTCACTTCCTCACTTGTGAATTACATTTTCAAGAATTAGTAAAGCAGTTCTCCACAGCACTGATGTTTTTTCTGGTTATTTGGCAATATCCTCCTACTTATTACTCAAGATGTAATCAGATGTTTACAAAATATAATTTTGCTTCAAAGTTTGGGGCCATTTTGAAATGTCCTTGTATCTGAAAGATAAGTGGACTGATAATTTTACATCAAATTGATCAAAAGCTCTATAACAGTACAGTACCCGCACAGTACAGAGATGGTCGGAGGAGAGCGAGGAGGCTCTTAAGGATTGTTTTGAGTCGACTGTGTGGGAGGTGATCTGTGACGACCACGGAGAGGACATCGACAGCCTTACTACATGCATTACTGACTATATTAATTTCTGTGTGGATAACACCGTACCTACCAGGACTGTACGGTGTTTCTCCAACAACAAACCTTGGATTACCCCAGAAATTAAAGCTGTCCTCAAGCAGAAGAGGAGGGCCTTCAAATCCAAAGACAAAGAGGAGTTGAAAAGGGTGCAGAGAGAGTTGAGTGGACTGATAAGGAATGGGAAGGACAGCTACAGGCAGAAGATGGAGAACCAGCTTCAGCAAAATAACGTTGGTGAAGTCTGGAGAGGCCTCAGAACCATCTCAGGCCACAAACATCAGAACTCTCTGCCTGGGAGGGATGTGAAGTGGGCAAATGAACTGAATCATTTCTTCAACAGATTTCATTCAGCCATGAGGCAGTCTCCAACATCGGCTGTAGACTCACCCACCCCCACTGCTGCTGTTCCACCTCTGACACCTCAGACACTTCACACCTCCTCTATTCACCCTGCTCACTCCTCCCCACCCCCAACAACAGCTTCCAACACACATTTAACACAAGGCTCCAGCCTGTCTCTCTCAATCACCCAGGTTAGGAGGGAACTGAGGAGGATTAATGGCAAGAAGGCAGCGGGCCCAGATGGCATCAGCTCGAGGGTCGTCAGGTCCTGCGCGGACCAACTGTGTGGGGTGATGGAACACCTCTTCAGCCTGAGCCTGAGGCTGGGAAGAGTCCCACAGCTCTGGAAAACCTCCTGTGTTGTACCAGTGCCAAAGACTTCACGCACCAAGGACCTCAACAGCTACAGGCCGGTGGCTCTGACATCCCACCTGATGAAGACCCTGGAGCGGTTGGTCCTGGCTCAGCTTCGGCGCCTAACAAGCTCATCACTGGACCCACTTCAGTTTGCCTACCAGCCTGGCATTGGAGCGGATGATGCCGTCATTCACCTCCTACATCGTTCCCTCGCTCACCCGGAGACTGCTGGGAGCACTGTGAGAATCATGTTCTTTGATTTCTCCAGTGCCTTCAACACTATTCTTCCCTCGGTTCTGAAGGACAAGCTGGAGAACTCTGGAGTGGACCATGACCTCACTACCTGGATTTTGGACTACCTCACCGACCGACCACAGTATGTGAGGACTCAGGGCTGTGTGTCGGACAGGGTCGTCTGCAGTACGGGGGCCCCACAGGGAACGGTTCTGGCTCCGTTCCTCTTCACCATCTACACTGCAGACTTCTCCCACAATTCCACCCAGTGCTTCCTGCAGAAGTTTTCTGATGACTCTGCAATAGTTGGCCTCATCACTGATGGGGACGATAAGGAGTACAGAGGACTGACTCAAGACTTTGTGGACTGGTGCCAGCTGAACTACCTCCAGATCAACGCCACTAAAACCAAGGAGCTGGTGGTAGACTTCCGCAGGCACAAGCATTCTCCACTGCAACCACTGAACATCCAAGGTATGGACATTGAGGCAGTGGACAGCTACAGGTACCTTGGTGTTCATCTGAACAACAAACTGGACTGGACTCATAACTCAGACGCCCTCTACAGGAAAGGGCAGAGCAGGCTGTACCTGCTGCGGAGACTCAGGTCGTTTGGAGTGGAGGGCCCACTCCTGAAGACCTTCTATGACTCTGTGGTGGCTTCTGCTATCTTTTATGGTGTGGTCTGCTGGGGCGGCAGCATCTCTGCCGGGGACAGGAAGAGACTGAACAGGCTGATCCAAAGGGCCAGCTCTGTTCTAGGATGCCCTCTGGACCCAGTGGAGGTGGTGAGTGACAGGAGAATGGCGGCTAAGCTGTCATCCCTGTTGGACAACATTTCCCACCCCATGCAGCAGTCTGTGACAGCACTGAGCAGCTCCTTCAGTGGGAGACTGCGGCACCCACGGTGTGGGATGGAGAGATTTCGCAGGTCTTTCCTCCCCACTGCTGTCAGACTCCATAATAAAGACTTTAACTGAACAAACACACACATCCACACATGTGCAATAACACTAAGTGCAATACTTTTCTGGCATCGTTGTATTTTTACTCAGTTGTATATAGTATTTGTATTCTATTTTTATCTTATTGTATATTTTATTCTATTTTATTCTACTGTATATAGTATTTTATTTTATTCTATTCTGTACAGTTGTGTACTGTATTTATTCTTATTGTATTCTAATTTTTGCTTCATAACTTTTGCACTGTCCACTTCCTGCTGTGACAAAACAAATTTCCCACGTGTGGGACTAATAAAGGTTATCTTATCTTATCTTATAAGTAAAAAAAAATCCGATTAATGGAATCGTTCATCATAGATCAATTTGTCATTAAAAAAAAACCCAAATTTTTGGAGGCTTTCAGGAACAATTAGGCTTATATTCCAATGGTGCATTTTGAACTTCACGTACTTTTAGCTTTCTAATGACAATTAAATGTGTAAATGTCATTAAGAAACTCTTTCACAGATCTATTAATGCAGCTGATTTTAATGCAGTGTGGTTATTGGTGCCAGTTGGTCAGGTCTTATTTCAGAAATTGCTAATGTACTGGAAGAAAATATCCAGTGAGCAGAAGTTGGATCCAAGGCATTAAAATGGTTTACTGATGCCAGAGATTACACGAAAATGGCCAGACTGCTTTAGGCTGATAAAAAGGCAGTGGTAACTCAAAAATACTCTCATTACAATGAAGGTATTCAGAACAGCATCTCTGAATGCAGAACATATTGAACCTTAAAACAGATGGACTACAGCAGTTTGCACCAACTCATGAAAGTTGGATAATAAAAGACTGGAAATACATTGTCTGCTCTGATGAGTGTCAGTTCCTGGTGTGAGATACGAATGATAGGGTCAGAATTCTCTTGGCCCACTTTGACCCTGATAGTGCCCACTGAACATAATTTAAACACTCCAGCCTACTTTATTATTGCTGGTGACAACGCCATCCCTTTATGACCACAGCGGACCCATTTGTTGATGGCTCCTTCCAGCAGGATAATATGCCATGTCACAAAGCTCAAATCATCTTAAACAGGATCCTGAACATGACATTGATTTTCCTGACCTCTATAGTTACTAGATCTCAATCAAATAGTGCATCTTTGAGATGTGGTTAAACAAACTAAATGCTTTCGTTCTGAAACAAATGATTCAATAGAACAGAAAAGCTGTTAACAAAGTTATTTCTGTGCTTTTGTATATGGATGGATTTGGATTTATTGATGAACAGACTTTAGATAGGTATGTGATAGGTATGTGATTGTTAGACTCCGATGGCCCTTTATCTCTTGCAGTTTGGTGTGTTCCCATCACTGGTATCATTAAGGTGCTGTTATCAGCTCACATGTCAACCACTTCAACTGGTGCATGTGGCATGGTTGTGAAACGATGTGTCATGTCGCTGGGTTTGTGACCCACTGTCACAGGAGTGTCCCTCTCCAAGAGAATGGATCCAGAACCCAAAACCTCATGCACTAGCTCTGTTATGTCTCCTTCCCCTCACCGGAACTGGTCGTGGCAGATGGCTTCCCCTCCCTGAGCCTCTTTCAATATTAAGTGCCCTGAGGCAACCGTTGTTGTGATTTGGCACTATATAAATAAAATAGATTTGAACAAGACATTTTGGAAACTTTAGCAGTACACTAAATTTATTAGTCCCCATTATGAGTCCAGAGTGTGGTCCACATTGCAGAGGTGGTTTGGTGCAGCCTGATTAAAACTGTAATTTAGAAACATCCTCATGACAACGACTGGAGAAATCTAATGCTAAACTAAAAACTAACATAAAATACTATCAAATATTATATAACAGAAATGGACCACATTTCATTTTATCTATATCAGGTAGCCTCTTTGAGTATCTCACCTAAGTGACCTTTCAAAATTTATAACATAGCTAAAAAATGGCAAGCAATGAAACAAAATTAAGAGAAAATAAAACTACAATAATAACAACAATAACGATATGATTGCTCTCTGAATTAATAAACTTCTGAGGGAAAAACACGCTTATGTGCAGGATTATTTCACAGGGTCTGTCATTTTCCACTTTTATTTATTTTTTTAATTTTATTGAAGATTTTGATCAAAAGCAAATTCATTCAGCAATATGCAGTGGCGTGTCTAGAAAATTTTTGTTGGGAGGGCCAGGTAGGGGCACAGATTTGGAGAGGGGTGGCAGATGTAATTGGCAGATAATGTTTAAAACAAATTCTACCAACCGTTAACCATAATTCAATAACCCTATAAATCTAATAACTGAATGTGCTTTTAACTCTTATTAGAATGAGATTTTAACCACTACGGTGCAAAGTTTTTAGATACTGCGTTGATAAAGTACAAGAGATACAATCAGTGCTTTGTCAGTGTTTACTCAGCATTCAAGGACAGCAATATTTGCATAGTATTTTTACTGACATATAGTGCACATATGTTTTGGGCAAAAACATTTTTGAATATTAAAATACGAACATTTGTAACAAACAATTGACAAATTAGCCAATGCCAATGTAAAACTTTATCTGCCTATTAAAAAAAGAAGATAATCTTCTCACAAACTGGTGTTTGATTTTGAAACAGGAAAAAGTGGGGAAACAAATGAAAAGACTAACATTTGAATAAAACCTGAAAGCAAGTAAATACTTTCTATGCTGGCTTATGATAAACTTTGGTAATATTGATAAAGAACAACACTGGCTGATGATGAAATACAGTCAGCTGGCATGGTGACACTGCCAGTATTAACCTGCAGGGCTGGACTGGGAGAGAAAATCGGGCATTTTGACTAGAGACCGGCCCACCAGGTATTAAAGCCATAAAGACTTTGAATGAAAACAAATGCTGTTGTGACAGTGATGTACACTGGCCTGTGCCCCCCCCCCCCCCCCCCCCCCCCAAGACCACCCCGCTGGACACGCCACTGGCAATATGCACAATGTAAATGTGCTAAATAAAACGTGAGTACCTGCATTCGTTTGACAAGTAATTCATGTGGTTGTCATGTAGTAATTTTGCATTTTTTATTTTTTGGTAGTTGGAAATATATCTTTTATGTTCTATTCTGTTTGCCTGCGAGTTGTTTTTGTTTTTGAGTTTGTTAGTCTATTACTGAGCAGAGTCCAAAACAAACTTCTTTATTGGAAAAAAGGAGTTAGAATGAAATATATCTTATCTTTCTATAGTGCCGGTCTCTTTCTCTGCCAACAGGACAAGTGCGTCCATGTGAGGTAAAAACAGGTCAACCTACAATAAAATCATTTGGTTCACTTTCTAATGCATATAGGCTGGTTGTATTCTCCATCCATCCATTTGCTTCCGCTTATCCTTTTCAGGGTCGCGGGGGGCGCTGGAGCCTATCCCAGCTGTCATAGGGCGAGAGGCGGGGTACACCCTGGACAGGTCGCCAGTCTGTCACAGGGCCAACACACAGGGACAGACAACCATTCGCACTCACATTCATTCAATTCACACCTAGTGACAATTTGGATTATCCAATTAACCTATCCCCACAAGCTGCATGTCTTTGGACAGTGGGAGGAAGCCGGAGTACCCGGAGGGAACCCACACAAACACGGGGAGAACATGCAAACTCCACACAGAAAGACCCCGGCCTGATGTTGGAATTGAACTCAGGACCTTCTTGCTGTGCGGCAACGGTACTAACCACCGTGCCACCGTGCTTGTATTCTTTTCTACTATAAAAAATTTGAATTGGAAGATTATAACAATAGATATATAATAATAGATATTATGTTACCTCTGATTGGCTTTTTATGCGTCAAGGTAGTTTAGTCCATGCGGAAATGAAACAGAACTGCCAATCACAAGCAAAGATGAAGATAACCACTGCAAACATCACATGCTTTTCACCAAATAGTGCATAGCTTAGAATAAGGTTGCCTCGGTTCGCCATGGTTTTCAGGATTTTCCTTTAGGGCACAGTACCTGGCACCAGGTATTAAAATAGCACTTGCACTGCCAGGGTTCAAAGCGATCCAAGCAGGTACTAAAATGGGACATTGTGAGACAACATGCCACCAATTGTCTGGTCAGTGGCATCACTCCATGAGTTATGACAGCGTCTCCTTTAGAGAAATCCAAACCACCATTTTTGTAACCCAGCAACAAGTGAAATAGCTCAAAAAAACCTCACCATGATCCCTGAGTCTGACAAAAAGCCAAAGACCAAGCAGCAGGTATATCATCGCTTCAACATCTTTACTGTAGCGTGTTGCATACTAGTTATATCAAAATACTATAACAATGACCATGCACGTTAGGTGGTCGAGTCGAGTCGTGGCGAGCCGTGTATCAAATTCAAATTCAAATTTTATTTGTCGCACACACACAACCATACAAAGTATGACATGGGGGTGAAATGCTTGTAGCTGTACAATGCCCGACCATTAAATGACAGAAGAAAAGTTTTACAATATTTACAATTTACAGTTTACTACAAAATTTACAAATTAACTTAGGAATTTACAGTAAAGAATGTGCAAATAGCAGAAGAGATTATAAAGATAAGGATTATAAATTATAGGAATTATAGGATTATAGGAAATGTGTGGTGGTGCGTGTGGTGACGTGTGTGAGAGTCCAGTCTTATAGTGACGTGTTTGGGAGAGTCCAGTCCTACACCTGGTTCAGGCCCCGAATAGCCTGGGGGAAGAAGCTCCTCCTCATTCTCTCTGTTTTGGCCTTAAGGGAGCGGAAGCGCTTCCCAGACCTCAACAGTGAGAAGAGTCCATTGTTGGGATGGGAGAGGTCCATCATAATCTTTCTAGCTTTGGACTTGCACCGCTTGGTGTAGATGGACAGCAGGTCAGGGAGCTCTGATTGAATGATGCGTTCTGCCGAGCGCACCACCCTTTGCAGATCTCGTCTGTCCTGCTTGGTGCTGTTCCCAAACCAGGTGCAGATGTTTGACGTCAGGACGCTCTCGATGGTGCAGGAGTAGAAGTTCTTGAGCACCTTCAGTGGCACATGGAAGTCTCTAAGTCTTCTGAGGAAGAAGAGACGCTGACGGGCTTTCTTAACCAGGGTGTTGATGTGGCAGGACCATGACAGGTCCTGAGTGATGTGGACACCCAGGTATCGGAAACTGTCCACTCTCTCCACTGGCGTGCCACTGATGATGAGGGGTTTGTAATTCCTCGCCTGCTTTGTAGTGAAGTCCACGATCAGCTCCTTAGTCTTGCTGATGTTTAGGAGGAGGTTATTCTCCTGGCACCAGGTCTCCAGGTTCCTAATCTCCTCCAGGTAGGCCGTCTCGATGTTGTCGGAGATCAGGCCCACAACAGCAGTGTCGTCAGCAAACTTGACAATGGAGGTGGTGTCGGATGTGGCTACACAGTCATAAGTGTACAGTGAGTACAGCAGGGGGCTTAAAACACAGCCCTGAGGCACTCCAGTGCTGAGTGAGATGGAGGGGGAGACTTGTTTTCCCACCCTCACTGATTGGGGTCTGTCTGTGAGGAAGTTGAGGATCCACTGACACAGTGATGAGCTGAGTCCTAGATCCGTCAACTTGGTGAAAAGCTTAGAGGGAATTATTGTGTTGAATGCTGAACTGTAGTCCACGAACAGCATCCTAACATAATTCCCTCTGCCAGTGTCCAGGTGACTCAGGGATGTGTGGAGCAGGTGAGATATGGCATCGTCTGTGGAACGATTAGTCCGGTAAGCAAACTGAAGTGAGTCGATGGTGGCAGGAAGTGAAGAAGTGATGTGATCTCTCATCAGTCTTTCAAAACACTTCATCACAATTGAAGTCAGTGCTACTGGACGGTAGTCATTGTGGCAAGCGGGCTGTTGTTTCTTTGGAACAGGGACAATAATGGACTGTTTGAAGCACGTGGGAACCACAGCTTGGTCCAGGGAGAGGTTGAAGATCTCCGTGAACACCGGTGCTAGTTGATCAGCGCAGGCTCTAAGGACCCGGCCAGGGATTGCATCTGGTCCTGCTGCCTTCCTGGTGTTCACCCTCCTGAAGGTGTTCCTCACGGCATGCTCTGTGATGACGAATGCATTTTCTTCACTGGTGCACTCCGAGCGCGCGCAGCCGTTTGTTGTTTTAATTGCTGTGGCGTCGAAGCGAGCATAAAACGTGTTCAGCTCATCAGCCAGTGAAGCATCTGCATTCATCATTGAAGAAGCTGGTCGTTTATAGTCCGTTATAGTCCGCAGTCCTTTCCACAGGCTCCTAGAGTCGCACTGTCGTAGCTGTGACTCTAGTTTTTCCCCGTAGCTCCGCTTTGCCTTTCGGACCGCGCTGCGCACGTTGTAGGACGCAGCCTTGTATAGGTCCATATTACCGGAGACAAGCCCTTCATTGTAGGCAGCGGTGCGTGATCTCAGAGCGTCGCGGATGTTTTTATCCACCCACGGCTTCTGGTTGGGAAACGTTCAGATGATAGTTCTTTCTGCTGTGTCGTCCGCTAGTTTCCCGATAAATCCCACAACCGCTTCCGTAAACATGTTGATGTCATCAGAGCTGCGCCGAAACATGTCCCAGTCTGCGTCATCCAGTGCGTCCTGCAGCGTGGCCACCGATTTGTCCGTCCAGCGAGCGACCTCCCTCCTGATTGGTGGTTGCTGCTTTAGCCTTTGTTTGTAAGCAGGCATGAGGAAGATGGCGGAATGGTCTGATTTTCCAAATGCCGGCAGGGGCTGAGCCTTGTAACAGTTCTTGAACGGGGTGTAGCAGTGGTCTAATGTCCTCGTGCCCCAGGTGGGGCAGTTGATGTGCTGGTGAAGGTTGTGAAATGTCCGTTTGAGATTCACTCTGTTAAAATCTCCCATAACAATGAGTGCGGCATCTTGGTTAAGTGTTTGTTGATGTGTGAGAGCCTCATGTAGCTCACATAAGGCAGTGTCCGAGTCCGCGTGAGGCGGAATGTAAACAGTGCAGGCAATGACCGCAGTGAATTCCCGAGGGAGATAGAAAGGGCGACACTTAACGATCAAAAGCTCCAGATTGGGCGAGCAAGAGCGTGTGAGTGGGGAGATGTTTGTGCTGTCGCACCATCTGTTGTTCACCATCAAACACACTCCACCACCTCTTTTCTTCCCCGACTCCATTGTCCTGTCCATGCGGTAAACCGAAAAGAACCCCGTCGGCTGCACGGCGTGGTCTGGTATCGCTGGGTTCAGCCAAGTCTCGGTGAAGCAGAGGAGGTTGCAGTCCCGAATGTCTCTCTGGAACTTGATTCTGGCTCTGAGGTCATCAAGCTTGTTCTCGATGGATTGAACATTGGCTAGCAGGATACTGGGCATGGGTGCGCGGTGTGCGCGAGCCCGTAGCCTGTTCCTGATGCCGGCTCTTTTACCTCGAGGCCGTCGCTTAGGGTCGCGTCCTTTGTTCTCTCTCAGGATCTCCTTTGGCCAGGTTGGGTCCGGAGTTAAACATGGTGAAATGTCCGTGTATTGCAGACCAATAGAAACCAAAGTGTCTCTACTGTAGTGTCTCTACTGTAGCGGATTTGTGTGTTTTGCATGCCCATGCAAGATTATCGCAGATATAGCAAAAAGTGACGAAAAACTGCAAAAAGTGGAGAAGTTAGGGCAGAGCATCCAGCACGGCAGCCGACCTCACCGGCGCCATTTTACTACTAGTGTAAAAGATTCCAATTTGGTCATGTGAGAGAACAGTCATCTTCAAATTACAATGTAAATTATGGAGTTCCACAGGGTTTCGTGCTAGGACCAGTTGTTTCCATTATACATGCTTTCTTTAGGCAGTATCATTAAAAGACATAGCATACATTTTTACTGTTATCCAAATATGCAAAGATGACCAGGATATGTTCAATCATCCTGATATCTTCAATCCACATACTAAACAAATATGTAGGACAGCTTTTGTCACAGTCCTGACCCAGTGTTTTGTGTTGTTCAGTATTAATAGTCTTTGCTTTTGTGTTATTTAGAGTTCTTAGTCTCTTGGTTTCTCTTTCTGCGTTCCAGGTTTGTTCCGTTTCCCCTTGTTGAGTCCGCGTTGCTGTTGTATGTTTCCCGTTTTACTTTGACAGTCTGTGTCTTGTGTTAATGTTTTCAGTTTTGCTTCCCCTTGGTCTTGTCATGTTTGACTACTCCCAGCTGTGCTCTCCTCCTGTGTCTCATTCCCTCGTTTTCCCTCTGTGTATTTAAGCCCCGTGTCTTCCCCTGTTTGTTGCTATGTCCTCTGCATTAGCTGTTTGTTTATCTCTCATCATGTTTTGGCCATGCCATGCCATGCCATGCCATGTCATGTCATGTCTTCCCAGTTTAGGTCATTCATCCTAGTTGGAGTTTCTGTTTTATTTTTAGTGCTATTGCACTGTGTATTGTTTGTTTCTCAGTTTGTATTTGCCAGCAAATAAAAGCTGCCACCTTTAAGTTAAATTCACTGTCTCCGAGTCCTGTGTTTTGGTCCAACCACTGCCCCTCCAAACAGCTTACCTTGACTGCTTTCTTCCATTTGAGCAATATCTCTAAAATTAAATAACCTGTCTCAGAGGGATGTTGAAAAACTAGTTCATGCATTTATTACTTCTAGGCTGGACTACTGTAATTCATTATTATCAAATTTAGAAATGCGTTCCTATATGTTCAAAATTAAATACGTGTACAGCTCGGGTCGAGCCATTTAGAGACAAAGAGAGGGGAGGCTGAGGGAGCAGCCAAAAGCTGAAGAAGAGAGTGGTACCACAGCACAATCTCTAAAAGCTTTAATACTCAATAATATACAATAAAAATAAAAACAGCCACGGAATGAGAGATTATATTTAATTCATTTTCATAAGCTAATATTTATATTCAGTTGTTTAAAAAAAAGTTCAGGATTAGTAATGTACAGTTTCAGTTTAGTCAAAATCAACAACTCAGCAACAGCTGTAAAAAGCAAAGCAACAAACAATCAAAAGCAACAAAAAAATAGAGTACTAAAAATGAAAAAGTTTAGAGAAGTTTTACAAACCTTGTATTTAAAATATTACAGCCATTATAAGTTAAATAAAATATACAATATACGGTACCGGGGGCGTGGGGCTTAAGTGGTTAAGAATCTATTGCAGTTTTAACACAGCTTGTCTTCTGTTGACCCCAGTTTTAAAGCAAGAAAATAACTGAACTTCAGTCTCACTTGGTTGTTATTTTGATTTGCTTATTGTTGTGATTGTATAAAAAAAGTACTGTCCAGCATCATTGCTTTTATCGACTCCATTATCAGGGGTCGCAAAATAAATGACTCCAAATAATTTTGTTAAATAATGTTTTTCAGCTTGTTTTAAAATTCTTCTGCTTCACAGTGGTCAAAAATGTATTCATGCAGAATAAATGTTGCCCAAACTATATTACTAGTCTTTAGAATAATGAAAGTCTGCTAAATTTAAAATTTTAAACATCAATCTGCACAAGTCAGCCTCAGCTAAACAGTTTCAACATCCTCACATCTAATCCAGCCTGGAGCCATACACCTCCACCTCACATAGGGACAGATGCTCGCTTCTTCCTGGGATGATAATGTTGACATAGCGACCGTCCATCCCATTACACTTAAAGGTTTCAGTGAAGCCCAGAGGGATGCTTGAGATCACAGTACACCTTTCAGAAGAGAAAATGTTTTGTTGTTGAATAATAAAAAATAAAAATAAAAAACACTGATAATTGAAGATACTACATTACCAAATACTTTATCGATGTAAGTTAACGCAAAGTAATATTTGCAGAGTTTGAAACTTAGTATAAATGTGCTTTACCGAACAAATACTGAAGCAGACATGCTTGAGTCAGAAACATCAGAATTTATTTATTAACTGTAAACTACCTGGGATTGTTGTTGCCATTGTTGTCAAGAGAATCTCCGATTCGAATTTCAGCTCCATTGAGTCGTTCAGGGAAACCATCTCCGCGGTTGGTTACATTAACAGAAAACACTTTATGGGTTTTGCCCAGGTCCAGTCGCCACCAGGGATTTAACTCCTTGTTTGTACAAGTGCATGAAGCTTGGTTCCATAGGTTGGCACGATTGCCATCTATGGCATTATAGGCCATGCCTGGTAAATATAGTGAAGACTGTGTGGCTTTTCCTTGGATTGCTAGGTTCTCTCCTGTACAATGACACAGTTGCAAAGATCAGTAATGATGCGTGATTATTGCTTTTGCAGAATAAAGGAACTCCAGTCTGAATATGTTTTGAATCCTAACTATTTTCACATTGTTACATTTTAACAAGGTGTGCCTGATGTTTGTTGTTTCAGTGGCTCACCAATGCAAAACTTTAACCAGTTGTAGTGATGAGCAGTGGAGGTTGTATTGCTTGTATATTAGTAACAGATAGTATCTATAACAAATTTGAAATCTCTAACAAATCTCTATTGTGAAACTGTTTTTCAGCGAGTCTTATTGTACAAATTCACTGAGCAAAAATAGATTCCTCTATATTAAATGGATGTAATGGTCTCAGCAATTATGATTCAAATTCTGACCTGTAATTGCACATAGAAATTGAAGTGTCAGTATGATACTCACCAGTTGGGGCTCGATAACCATAGACTTCCACTTCACAAAGTTGGAGGATCCTGTTTGCCCCTGGTAATACCACAGTTACATAACGTCCCTCCACAAGTCTGGTAAAAGTAATTGTTAAAGACCTGCCTGCTGGGATGTGAGAAATTACTGCAACCCTAAAACAAAGATAAGAAGTGAATTCATTTTTAATTTATTTTAAATATTTGTACTTACAAACAAATTAACATCCATTCACTGATCAGTTTTCCTAAGTACTTATCCAGTTATAGTCATGGATTTAGGTGAAGCCTAAATTATCACTTTAATGACAAGCTAACAGCACCACAACAACCATTTATTTCTATGTCACATTTAGAACCACCAGTTAACAATCATGTTGAAGGGCACCTGCTCAACAGACTTCTTAATGTGAGGCAACAGTGCTTTTAGTTAAGTTTATGTCTTCAAATAAGGTCAATGAATTGTTTATGTGTCTGGCAGCATTTTAATTTAGAGTTTTGAGTAATACATTTACTTACACTGGATTTCCAGCACCATTATCTTGTAATGAGTTGCCGATATGAATCTCTGCACCATTAAGCCTTTCTGGACAGCAGTCTCCTCTGTTGGTTATGATCACAGAGGTGACAATGTAGGAATCCAGCAGGTCCACTCTCCACCAGGGGTTGGTCTGCTGATCAGTGTGGATGCATGATCCAGCCCAATAGTGAGACTCACGATTTCCATCAATGGCATTGCTGGCATCTGCGAGCTCAAGATTCAGTTCATTTGACTGGGTAGCTTTTCCACGTAAAGCCACGTTTGCTGCAGATAAGACAGTAGAAATATGATTTAAGATTCATAATGAGAAATGCTTTTATATAATTAAATTTGCATTATAAACCCAGATTTCTTATTTCACATGCCAAATAAAGGACTTTCTTTCTTGAACAGCTTGAACAATTTTAGAATACAATGACATTTTGCCACTTTTGAGATTAATGTTAGCAAGCTTTTCATCTGGGAATTATAGACCAATATAACTGTAATATATAATTATTTTAGCTATTGAAATATTGGTAACACAGAGGGGCCGATGGCGCGATATGGCAGCCTCGCTTCTGTCAGTCTGCCACAGGGCAGCTGTAGCTACAACTGTAGCTTGCCTCCACCAGTGTGTGTAAATGCGAGAGTGAATGAATAATGGCATTGTAAAGCGCTTTGGGTGCCTTGAAAAGCGCTATATAAAATCCAATTTATTATTATTATTATTATTATTTACGTTTCCGTTATACTGCTTTAATTACTTTACCTTTAACTGATGATAAGTGTGTTGGCCCTTGTCAATATGCCATCTTTTATGCTTAACTAATTTTCCATTAAAAGGTTTTACAACACAAATAGTTTTATGTATCCAGATCATACTTACGATAGGTGCGTGCTGAGCACATCCCCAGGAAAAGCAGCAAAAGCAGACCTGAACTGTTTTTCATTGTTCACGCTGACAAGAGAATTAGTAACATAATTACATTGAGGAAATGTTGAATTCCCATCCCAAACTTAAAATAAATTTGTTCCATAAGTCAGAAACCTAAAGGAAATCTAAACAAAATAACTCTTTAATCAAGTGCTGACACAAAAACATTGACTAACATCTTTAACTCTGTATTATACAATATTCAATGAAAACCACATACCTTGCAAAGTAATCAGAATGAGATGAGGAGCCACTGTTAAGGAGCATTACTTATATTCATATCCTACCATGACACATGACGTTTATTACTCAACCTCTTACACAGATAGATAAGGTTAGGTACTGGCAGCCTCTGATGTTTTTGTAAAACTCAATTCTTAAATATGGCCGTCATTAAGATTTATTGATTCAAACACCAAAGCAAAAGGAAAAACATAACACGTCATTGAAAAATATAAGTTGAGTTTATCTCGAGTTTTCCGCTCCCCACTCACTTTTCCTGTTCAACTCCATTCTCCCCATTCCTCTGTGGAATATGAGGGTTTTCATTAACTGTAATAACATGCCCTAGTTTGCAAGGTTTTTACTCTAAATGAATTCCACTGAATAAACACGGACTCTGTCCAAATCTACAAACTTTGTGTGTTACAGTTTGGTCATAAAGTGCTGTTATCAGCTCACATGTGATTTATACAGTCAGACTCTTTGACTGGGACACGTGCCACAACAGTGACAGGATATGCCAGAGTAAAATCTTGTCTTGGAATTCTAACAAGCTACTGTATTTACCAGTAAACTCTTAAAAAGGTTGTGTTAAAACATTACAGAAAAAAGCGTTGGACACATTTAACTCATTATGTGTGAATTTTGACACAATGTCAACAAGAAAGACAAAAATTACACACATTTTGTAAAAAATGCACACAAAATGCGTTGTCCCTGAGCTGATGCAGCACATGTGTTAAGATGTGTTGTATTTAACACATTTGTTCTATGGGTGTAAATAAATAAGACTAATAGACTAATAGAGAGTAAAAACTATAGATTTCCTTACACCCAAAATACAAGGTCACATGTATTCAAGTCAATTTAGTTAATTTTAGTTTAATTCAATGAAATTCAGTTTTATTTATATAGTACCAAATCACAGTAACAATCACCTCAAGGCACGTAATATTGTAAGGTAAAGTCCCTACAATAATTTAGAGAAAACTGGTGTCTCCATACACAAGGTGTGCAGGTCTATACATGGTATATGATACCTATGGATAGTCTCTCTGTGTGAAACAAGAATCTAATTTGTGGTATGGCTGCAAGATGTGACTGCCGAGGTTACAAAAATAACTCAGTACACTTGTAATGCTTAAAAAACAATAACAAAGCATTTCAGTTCAGACTTGCTGCTGGATGCCAATGTTATTACATTTTTAGATATTTTATTTTGAAATATTTGACTCCAGTTATAAAATACATTTTTGCTCATTTATATAATACATATTTTTATATAGCATACATGCTGCCACTATGCATACAAAAGCAACAAATAACCCCCTAAACCGTGTGTTTGGAACTTATTACACCATTCAATAAAAAAGTCATTTCTCGTAAACTCGTAAAAGAAGGAGATGAGAAGTCGTTGTTTATGTGTGCATCCTGTCACAACACATGCTGTTTATTTGTTGACATACCTCAGAATTCTTTATCTTTTCCCTTGTATTTAGATAAGACTCATTTCATGTATCAAGCGTGGGTGAGATCAGGGATTGCTGGGAAATGTACTTTTATTATTTTATGGTCACATCAGCTATAAAACGTGAAGAGAAGCAGCCATAAAGATAACTGAGTACAACCAAAACATAAGAAAAGAAACAAAAAATGCAGTATGGAAAAAAAAAGTGCAATACAACAAAATACCCTGTTGTATTTTATTTTAATATGATGTGTTGGGCCATGTAAAAATCTGCTTGCTACACAAATTAGTCCTAAACACCCTAAATAAGGACAGACATGTACTATCTTCAGCCCCCATTGACCTGGAGCTGTGTAGACAAAAGATTTTGGAAATTATTGGAGTACAATAAATGTATTTGTCCTCATGAGTCCAGAGTGTGGTCTAAATACAAAGGTGGTTTGGTGTAGCCTGAATAAAAACTAGAGAAATAATACCACTGTCTGAATTAATTGTCGAGGTCCTGGGTCGGTGACCCAGTGTTTTGGTTTATGTATTATTATTGATCTTTGTTTTTATCTGGGGTTTGACTGCTATTGTAATGGTTTCTGTTTTGTATTTCTAGTTCTTAGGTTTTGGTCCCCGTACTCCATGTCCCCTGTGTAGTTTCAAGTCCATGTCCTTGAGCCAGTTGTATTTCCTGTTTTACTTTGAAGGTCCGTGTCTCAGGTGATGTATTCTGTTTTGCTTCCCTGTTGTCTTATCTAATTAGGTTCAGCTGTATCTCCCTCCTGTGTGCCATTTCCTCATTATCTTGTGTGTATAGTTAGTGTGTGGTTATCTCTGTTTTTCGTCGGAGCATTTGTGTATCGTTCTGTGTATCATGCCTGGTCATCCTGTTCATCTTCCCCAGTGTCTCTCCAGCTACGTTTTCATATTTCAGGTTGTTTAGTTTTATGTTTCTATTTTCATGTTTAGCTGTCCCCAGTTTAGATTTTTGTTAGGGGTTTTGTGTTAATTGTTTCAGCAACAATAAAGGCTCAATCTCAGTTTGAAACACTTTCTCCTGCATAATTGTCCATGCCTGGGTCCACACCTCTCAATGTCCACCAAACCGTGACATTAATAGGCTGCTGAGGGCATAAACAAATCTCATGTCCAGTACATATTTTTCTACTGTATATAGGTAGTGACTACATATCTTGAACTGAACAAAGTATTTGAAAGAGCTCGTGCCACTAATGGATTTCAATGTGACTTTGGTCGATTGATCAAAAATTGGATCAAAACAAATAAATTCACCAACATCCACGTTATCTAAATATGCTATTAGATAACAAAATATTTATGTTGTTAAATTAGTAATATCATATTTCTTTTTTTTTTTTGGTAGTTGGAAATGTCTCTTTTATGTTCACTAATGTTAATCACATCTACTCTGTTTGTCTGTAGGTTGTTTTTTGTTTGTTTGGTCTTTTAAGTTTGTTATGTAGCACCCCACCCGTGATACGGAGTCTAAATCCACTTACCTCAGTTTGGACCCCCTAGGCGGGGTGTTAGGTTCGTTACAGCCTAGATACCACAAAAAGGGTTCTGGTATAGACAGGAATCAGGGAAACTATCAGTAAACCTTTGCCTGCAAGTTAGACTTAACCAGTAGTAAAAGAATCAACCCCAGACAACTCTTTAACGCAAACCAAACGTTTACTGAATGTAAGGGCAGGAAAAAGTAATGTATAAAACACCCTTTTCTTAACTCAACTCAAATGATATCCAGCTCCATAAACAAATGAAACATGCTGTGTAAATGAAATATTTCCCTTTGAAATTATGTTAAACAACACAAATTATGTTATCACCTCTTGGTAAGTGACTCACGAATGTACACTCAAAAATATGCTATATAATCCACTAGATACACAATATTCACACATGGGCCCCACACACACTCACATTCACACTTGTTGCAGGCCTGTTTGCTGCTCACGCCGGACGATGGAGAAAAATCCTCTTCTCCCCAGTAAGAGCACGAAAGTCCAACTTACAGTTCAGTTGCTCGGTAGGTTTCCGTTCGCCAGTCCCAAACTAAATTCACTCTCCGCTCTCCCTGCGGACCGGATGCTGTCTCTGCTACAACGCGTTAGCCAGTCACTGTCCAGCTCTCCGACAGTCCATAGCGGCTGCCTCCGTGGCGCAGCCAGGCAGTCCGGGCTAGCCTTTAGCCTCGGCGGTCGTAGCTGGAAACACAGTTTTTTCACGGTGGTGCGACCATTGAACACAAAGTCACTTCCCCCACACTCTGTTGCGAAGCTCTCACACGGTTAGCTTTCTAGTCCGACACTCTTTTGTGCTAGGTAACTTCAGTAAAACTAGCTGAGTCTCTCACTTTGGTTCAGCTAACCTCGTGCATCTCTCCATGCCGTTCTCCTCTCTTCCTCCATTACAACAGATACACAGGTCCCGTTTCATGCTACCTTCACGGGCCTCCAGAAAATTAGAACTCTGAACAATACTTTAACTCTCTTCAGAGTTACATACCATAAAATAATACTTTATGATTAACATAACAGGTTCATTGCTCTAATTACCTGTATTTACCTTGTGACATATTACAGGGCAAATTACATTCAGAGTACAGTTAAATCACATAATATTAACTGTGAACACCTTATGTTACTGTGGCGTTTAAGTCCATGGGAATTACGAGTATCTACTCCCAAATTCCCATCCGGGCTACACCCTCCCCCTTCTAAATGCGTTTGATGCCCCTATCAAACCCCACAGATTTATAAACACAAAAATCTGTGCTTTGTTAGTCCAGCTCTAATTTAACACAGGAAGGGCATAGTGCTAGTGGGTGACACCATGAAGTCTGGCAAGTGTGATCTCGTGAATGTCTGTAAGTGCCACTTCCCACCAAAACCCCATGGCTCAAAACCACTACAGGGTGATCTGATGACTGCCCGAGTTCATCATAACTCAGTCTCACCACAGGCCTCTTTAGTCTTTGTGGGCGGCACACTGGATGCTCCTCTCCTTCCAGCGACATCCCACTCTCTTCGGTTCCCTCCTCAGGGCCAGTCACTGTAACTGCCTCAGGGTCTAGCTGGAGATCTGGAGGGTTATGATCATCTGAATTTCTTTCAATATCTGCCAAATCAGTGGTTGAACTCTCAAGATCCAACACATTTGGCTTTTGACCTTGGTCCCTCAGAAGCTGTTCTGACAGTGACAGAAGGTTTTCACAATCCATGTATGGGAATTGTGTCAGGCATGCATCTTCGGATTCCGACTCTGAAGAAGATATTGCATCTCCCTGATTGTCAACTGGTGTAGCCTTGGCGAGTCCCCTTTGGGATCGAGTGACAGGTCTATCAAACAACTCTGGTTCACTATCATTTGGAAGTCTCACTAGATACCCTATGGGTAATAAGTGGTTACGATGCACCGTTTTCTCCACCCCCCTTCCCTTCTCAGGTTTCACTCTGTATACTGGTAGACGGGGCATTTTGTCAAGCACAACATAGGGTGCAGTTCTCCACTTATTCTTCAACTTGTGCTTTCCAGAGACACCAAAATTCTTTAGCAACACCCGGTCTCCTGGTGCCAAGGTCTGTTCTTTCACATGCTTGTCATGTGCTTTCTTGTTTCTCTGATGACTTTTGTCAGCAGCCTCTGTCGCTAGGCGGTAAGCTTGTTGCAAATCAGCTTTCAGCTTAGCTACGTACTGGTGATGTGTCAGACTGCTGTGTGTCTGGTCGTTGGTTCCGAAACAGATGTCCACAGGCAGCCGGGCCTCCCTGCCAAACATAAGCAGGTAGGGTGAGTACCCAGTTGCTTCGTTCTGCGTACAATTGTACGCGTGTACCAAATGACTGATGGACTGATTCCACGCCTGTTTCTTCTTGGGATCCAAGGTTCCCAGCATGGAAAGTAACGTCCGGTTAAATCTCTCTGGCTGTGGATCTCCCTGGGGATGATAAGGCGTTGTCCGGGATTTCCGGATTCCCAACACTTTCAGAAGGTCGTGGATCAGCTTACTCTCGAAATCACGTCCCTGGTCGGAATGTATCCGGGTCGGAAGTCCATAATGCACAAAGTACCGCTCACAGAGAATCTTGGCTACTGTGGAGGCTTTCTGGTCTTTAGCTGGAAAAGCTTGTGCATATCTGGTAAAGTGATCAGTCACTACCAAAACGTTAGCATATCCCTGAGAGTCTGGCTCTAGGGATAGGAAATCAATACACACGAGATCTAGTGGCCCACTACTGGTGATCTGGTTCAATGGTGCAGCTCGTTGTGTGGGTGCCTTACGTGCAACACATCTCCCACAATTCCTGATGTACTGCTCAACTTCTGCACTCATCCTAGGCCAGTAGAATCGGTCTCGTATGAGCTCCACAGTCTTGTCCACCCCCAGGTGACCTGACTCATCATGAAGTGATCTAAGCACCATGGCAACATGCTCTCGGGGTAGTACAAGCTGATGGATTTCCTTTCCAGGTTGTCTCTGTACTTTCCTGTAGAGTACTCCATCAGTGATTGCCAACTTGTTTGCCTCTCTTTGAAGCAACATGGCTTCTGCATTGGAGTCTTTGTCGAAAGTAAAGGGAATCGCTCCATTCATAGATTTCTTTACAGGAGCGATCACTGGATCATTGTCTTGTGCTTTGATAAGCTCGGCCTTGCTTATCTGGGTCAAACACCCATAGTCAAGATGAGTGGGGAAAACAAAACACTCTGGGAGTGCCTCAGGGGAAACTCCTAACGATTCAGCAAAGCTGACTGCCCCCCCTCCTGCTGAATTTCTACAGGAGATCTGCTTACACAGAGCTTTGACACTGTCCAAGGGCAGAGTTTGCCAATCAGTGTCCTCTGTTGGTAAGGGGTTGCGCGATAACGCGTCAGCATCAATGTTGCTGCTCCCAGGTCGGTACTGGAGAGTGAAATCGTAAGTGGCAAGAGCAGCTAACCACCGATGCCCGGTGGCATTGAGCTTGGCAGTGGTGAGGATATATGTGAGGGGATTGTTATCCGTCCTCACAGTGAACTGTGCTCCATACAGGTAGTCGTGAAACTTGTCAACTACAGCCCACTTCAACGCCAAAAACTCAAGCTGGTGCACGGGGTAGTTTTTCTCTGATGAGCTAAGCTTTCGGCTAGCAAATGCAACTGGTCGCAGCCCTTCTGGGTGTTCTTGGTTGAGCACAGCACCCAACCCCTGAAGGCTAGCATCAATGTGCAACACATATGGCTTGGTTGGGTCTGCAAATGCTAGAACAGGTGCATTTGTAAGAGAATGTATAATGTTCTGGAAAGCTTCTGTACATGCAGCATCCCACCTGTCCCCAAACGGTTCATTTACGCGATGGTAGGTCTTTTCTGGGACTCTGACAGCTCGCTTTCCCTTCTGGGTTGGTGGGTAACCTTTACATAGTTCGGTTAACGGCTTGACAATGATGGAGTAGTCCTTTATGAAGCGACGATAATACCCACAGAACCCTAGGAAAGACTGCAGTGATGGGAGATCGGTGGGTTGCTTCCAGCGAGCTACCGCCTCAACTTTGCTTGGGTCAGTGGCAATCCCTTTCTCCGACACTATGTGTCCAACATATGTCACCTGTGGCCTGCAGAACTGACATTTGTCAATGGACAATTTTAGGCCAGTCTCTTCCAGTCTGTCAAGAACTTTGATTAGTCTCTGCTCATGTTCTTCCAAAGTTCTTCCGAACACGATCAAATCGTCAAGGTACACTATGACCTCAATCATGTGCATGTCTCCCACTGCTTTCTCCATTACTCTTTGAAAGGTCGCGGGAGCTCCGGTTATCCCCTGGGGCATTCTCTCAAATTGAAAGAATCCCAAAGGACATATGAAAGCGGTCTTCTCCTTGTCCTCTTCTGCCATGGGAATTTGGTAGTATCCACTACGCAAATCCAAGACAGAGAACCACCTGCTGCCAGACAAACAGTCCAACGCCTCGTCAATGCGAGGAACTGTGTATTGGTCAGGGACAGTTCTGCGATTCAGGGTCCGATAGTCCACACACATGCGCAACCGCCCCGTTTTCTTTCGTGCCAAGACGATGGGGGAAGCATAGGGACTCCTTGATTCTTTTATTATCCCCGCTGCCAAAAGTCCTTGCAGGTGGCGGCGTAAGTCATCCAGGTCAGCTGGGGCAACACGGCGGGACCGCTCTCGGAAGGGGGTATGGTCAGCTAGACGGATGTGATGTTGCACTCCTTTAGCCAAACCCACATCCCATTCCTCCGTCGAGAAAACTTTGCCTCTCTCTGCCAGTTTCTGACTAAGCCTCTGTTTCCATTCAGCTGGTATAGGAGAGTCCCCAAAATTAAACAGAGATGGGTCAAGCATAGTAGAAGCTTTTGTGTTTGGGCCGGGGACATCAGTCACTATGTCAGCTACATGCAGATGTGCGACCACAGTGCCCATGGGAATGGCAGTGTCTTTTAGTGACTGGTTGCGCATGAGCACCAGAAACTTGTCTCTATCAAGCATCTTGGAGAACAGTACGGTTGGCTGCACAAGCACACTCGGGGGAAGGGCATGTGAAGCTGCCCGTTCTGTGATGAGGATGCTGTCTCCAATAGTGTGGATGTCTTTGACTTTACAGACAGCTATGCGTTCTTTCCCAGCTGGAATGACCAGTGGGCCAGGACCAGTCCACTTAACGTTAGCTACTGGACTGTCATCATCCTTGGCAGACTCAGACATAATAGTCGGTAGGTTCTGAGGCTGCTGAACATTCACTTTGGCAGAGCAAACATTCCCCACCCTCACTTTCTTTCCAGTTGCAGGAATGGGTCTGATTTTATGAACATTGGTGCCCAACAAGACAGGTATGGTATCTGAGCACCGAGGGTCTGGGCACACCAAAGCGAGGACTGGGATAGTCTCAACTTTCTCTCGTGTTTCTTCGGGGAATTCCAATTCAATTTGAATGTACCCCCTGTAAGGATAGCTGGTCTCTGATTCACTTAGTCCCCAAATATCTAGGCCCGTAACAGAGCGTAAAGGCACATGAGACAAGTGTTTTGAATACCAGCTGTCAAAAATGATGGTCACCTGAGAGCCACTGTCTAAGAGAGCGGTGCAAGGTACACCATCTACCTTCACACCGGCTGTGGAGGGTGGCCCTACCAGTCCTTCAGGGAAACTAGGCGTCCTGACATTGACAACACTCCGGTTAACACCTACATTGGTGGTGGTCGGTTCTTTGGCAGGACTGGGAGTTCTATTACTTTCTCCCTGTTTCCGTTGAGCATGAATGAATTTCTGTATCACTTTAGGGTGGTTTTCTGGAGCCTTACACTTGGTAGAGATGTGCCCATCCTCCCCGCAGCGATAACAGAAAAAGTGACTGGGATCTCTGAGTGCCCTTGCTCCCCGCTGAAGGTGCGTGGGAGAACCATGGTGCCTGGGTGAGGGCACCGCAACCCCTTTGCTGGGGTTGACTGACATGACAGAGATCTGTTTTCTTAGCCTCACCACTTCTTTCTTTAATGCTTGGAAGTTTTTGTCTTCTCCCAAGCCGTCTGCTTCCACATTCTCTGTGGATGCTGCCCCAGGTGAATGGACACCTGGCACCCCGGCAGCAGTGGTGAGATCACTGACTTGGGTTTTCAGACCTTGTATCTCAAGTCTGAGATTTTCCACGTGTGCCCCCGTGGGTACAGTAGCGCTTTTGACATGCACGACTTTATTGAGGTTAAGTCTGCGCCGAGAAGCTTCATGCTCCTCTTCAATGCGGACCTCATTTAACAGCTGCAGAAAGGTAGGGGGATTATCTTTTCGTTCCCTTAAACGCAAACTTAACAGCATCAGGTCAGACCCTGTTGCACCTTTAATGAGCTGATCAAGACGTGCGTTGTCTATTAGGGCAGGAGACAGACCTCCCCTTTTGACCACCTTGCTGAGAGATCTCTCCATTCTTCTCAGAAACTCAGAAAGTTTCTCCCCTCTGTGTTGACATAGCATTCGGAAGGCAAAATAGAGTTCCTCTCCTGTTTCTGGTGTGTCAAAAGTATTCTCAATTACATCAATGTATTCTTGAGGTGTTGCTTCAGGGTTATTAAATCGTACAGCCTGTAAAATCTCCAACGCGGGACCCTTTACACTTTCCATTATCCTGATTTTCTTCTCTCTGTCAGGCCGATCATATTCCTCTATCATCAGTCGAGCCTGTAGTATCCAGTTCTCCAACTGCTCCTCTCCTGGGGGTGTGGGAACAACCCCTGAGAAGGTGCGCAACCTCCTGTAGCTGCTATTGTCACTGGCAGGCTTAGAGGTATTTTGCAGAAGGTCACCAACAGCTCTGATGATTGCTTCAGGAGTGGAGGCCTGAAGTGTGGCGGCAGGTCCCAAATCAGTTTGAGATGCCTGCCAGTCATCTGCAACCAGCTGGTCAACTGAACCATCCTCCTCCTCTAAGTGGCCGATGATTCTCCAGAGTGAATTGCTGCCATCAGCTAGAATGTCCAGAGGAATGGCTTTAGTATTTACCTTTTCTCTGCATTCACACAGTACAGTCAAACACTTGCTCTGAGGATCATACATACGTCCTCTAACCTTCACACGTCCAAGAACTTTAATGGATTGCAGAGTTCTTTCTATGACTTCAATCTCTGTGTCCTCGGGAACATCTTTAAGTAGTATGGCATGCGAAGGGTTAAGGCCTTCTCCTTTACACCAGTGCCGTAACTGAGCCATTTCTTGGTGTTGAGTGTGTGAATCTTACTGTATGTGTATAGTGTAACACAATACCAAACACAAACTGATTTTGCTCTGCTGTAACCTACTATAACTTCAAATCACCCTCTCTTTAAAGGTTGTCTGGGTCACAAGTTAATACTAATTACTACCAGTCTTTATCCCAGCGGTGCCTCCATTTTATGTAGCACCCCACCCGTGATACGGAGTCTAAATCCACTTACCTCAGTTTGGACCCCCTAGGCGGGGTGTTAGGTTCGTTACAGCCTAGATACCACAAAAAGGGTTCTGGTATAGACAGGAATCAGGGAAACTATCAGTAAACCTTTGCCTGCAAGTTAGACTTAACCAGTAGTAAAAGAATCAACCCCAGACAACTCTTTAACGCAAACCAAACGTTTACTGAATGTAAGGGCAGGAAAAAGTAATGTATAAAACACCCTTTTCTTAACTCAACTCAAATGATATCCAGCTCCATAAACAAATGAAACATGCTGTGTAAATGAAATATTTCCCTTTGAAATTATGTTAAACAACACAAATTATGTTATCACCTCTTGGTAAGTGACTCACGAATGTACACTCAAAAATATGCTATATAATCCACTAGATACACAATATTCACACATGGGCCCCACACACACTCACATTCACACTTGTTGCAGGCCTGTTTGCTGCTCACGCCGGACGATGGAGAAAAATCCTCTTCTCCCCAGTAAGAGCACGAAAGTCCAACTTACAGTTCAGTTGCTCGGTAGGTTTCCGTTCGCCAGTCCCAAACTAAATTCACTCTCCGCTCTCCCTGCGGACCGGATGCTGTCTCTGCTACAACGCGTTAGCCAGTCACTGTCCAGCTCTCCGACAGTCCATAGCGGCTGCCTCCGTGGCGCAGCCAGGCAGTCCGGGCTAGCCTTTAGCCTCGGCGGTCGTAGCTGGAAACACAGTTTTTTCACGGTGGTGCGACCATTGAACACAAAGTCACTTCCCCCACACTCTGTTGCGAAGCTCTCACACGGTTAGCTTTCTAGTCCGACACTCTTTTGTGCTAGGTAACTTCAGTAAAACTAGCTGAGTCTCTCACTTTGGTTCAGCTAACCTCGTGCATCTCTCCATGCCGTTCTCCTCTCTTCCTCCATTACAACAGATACACAGGTCCCGTTTCATGCTACCTTCACGGGCCTCCAGAAAATTAGAACTCTGAACAATACTTTAACTCTCTTCAGAGTTACATACCATAAAATAATACTTTATGATTAACATAACAGGTTCATTGCTCTAATTACCTGTATTTACCTTGTGACATATTACAGGGCAAATTACATTCAGAGTACAGTTAAATCACATAATATTAACTGTGAACACCTTATGTTACTGTGGCGTTTAAGTCCATGGGAATTACGAGTATCTACTCCCAAATTCCCATCCGGGCTACAGTTAGTATATTACAGTGTAGAGTCCAAAACAAACTTCCTTACTGGTAAAAAGAAGGTAGAGGAAAATATATCTTATCTTTCTCTAGTGCTGGTGTCTTTCTCTGCCAACAGGACAAGTGCTTCCACGTGAGGTAAAACAGTTCAACATACAATAAAGTCTTTTGCTTTCATTTTTTAAATGCATAAAGGCAGGTTGTATATTTTATTTCTGCTATAAAAGATTAAAATAAGGAAGGTCAGATAGCCAAAAGGTTATTTTATTATCTTACAAGCTCTGATTGACTTATCTTGTGTCAAGGTAGTTTAGTGCATGCTGAGAGGATGTTTAGCAACAACAGAAGTGCCAATCACAAGCAATGCTGGAGATAATCACTGCAAAAAGCACATGCTTTTCACCAGCTAGTGCATATTGCCTAGCTGCATCTATTTTCCCACCGATCAACAAAAGTTCAGACATCAAACAGAGAAGCACAATGTAGGGTTAGGGTTAGGATTGGGGGGGGGGGGGGGGGGGTTCGCACTTCTCACTCACAGATGTTCAAATTGGCTTTTTACTTTTAAAGGTTTTGAATTACATTTACTCAGTACACAAATATATTCATACAGTGGGAGCCAATGTCCAAGTAAATACCAAGATATAGCAGTAAAATTAGTTAGCAGTAACATTTAGACACAGCTTTTGGTTTGGGTACTTTAATGGGGCTCTTTAGATCCTGCTGTGAGCAGAAACAATTTCAGTTATCAAATGCCACTGCCATTGTAGAGGCTCAGATAAAATACTGCATATTGAATAACAAACCAAACAAAGTAGTTCTTGCATCATGAGCAGCTTGCCACCTGAAATATTTTTTCTCCATATTCATATTCCTTGCACACCAGTTTGCTTATATCTGCCAGACTTTGTGGTAACACAATAGCTGAAGGCAGTTACTCATTAGCTATTCAGTTTGATTATTATGACATAAACATAGCAATTTGAAATAAACGAGAAAAAGTAGGTTAATTGGTAATTATAAATTGTCTTGAGTGAGTGTGAAGGGTTTTCCTTTGATTCAATGTGGACCTGCACTCTTGTTCTGTGACAGCTTAGATAGCCTCCAGCTTCCCCAAGACCCTAAAACTGATAAGTGGTTACGAAAATGGAGTTTATGGATAGACTTAAATTGTTTATTATATGCTAAATTACAAAAAAAAAAAAAATTACTGCAACAGGAAACAATGACCCCCATTTCTTCAATAAAGCTTTTTCTCGCAGTGTGATATGTAGGCCAATATAGAAGGCACTTTTAACAATTCAATGCAACAAAGATAAAAAAGTACAAGATGCAGTCCAGAATATCATATAATTAGCAGCTAATCCAATGTGTTAAATTTAACTCTTCTTTTTTTTTTTTGTCTATATATTGCATTTTTTCTCTATATAAATTACATGAATGACAAGTGGCTTATTCTAGACTCCGTAGTAAAATACTGTGATCAGAGACATTGCAAAATTTGTGATCTTTCAGGTTCTGGGCTTCCCAATAATTGACCCAAAGTCATTAAATTCTTTAGTGTCCTAGATGTTTGTTTATTTTTAGTGAAACCTAAAAAAATAAACAGTGTAATGTATATTATTTAAATCAATGTTGATAAAGTCAACAAATTGCACTAGCTGTATCATTGTTTATAATCTTATTGTCAGACCCATTTTCAAATTGCCTTTTTAATCCAATTTTTTGTCTATAAATCCCATAAGTGTAAAAAGACAGAGGATCTAAACACCAAACACAGCAGCACATTGTCACCACAGGATGGCACCATCTTCACTGTCACGCATCATATATTTTGACTAGACAATATAGCTCATCTGCAGATTCCATAATAATAGCTGAGTCATTTTGCTCTACTATAATAATGCACAGTATTTTCCTGTTCATAGTCTAACTTTGGCTTTCAGAAAGTCCCATTTACATTCAACTGCCAACCAACTATGTTCATACAAGAACAGAAATCTGTCCAACTAACTGATGAGTGTTTTGCGGGTACTTATAAAATTAGGGATACCTTTTTTATATCTTTAAAAGCCCAAGACAAACTTTCACAGCTTGCATAGGGGTAGCTGTAGCTCATGAGAAAGAGCTGGTCATCTACTGAGCGGAAGGTTCGTGGTTCCCCCAGTGTGCATGCCAAATATCCTTGGGCAAGATACTAATCCCAAGTTGCTTTCCGATGCATCCATCAGAGTATGAATGCGTGTGAATGAATGTTAGATAGAATGCACTTAAATCCTAGAAGAAAGTGTTTCTGTGAATGGTGTGAATGCAGTATGTTGTATAAAGTGCTTTGAGTACTCTGGAAGAGTAGAAAGGAGCTATATAACAATCAGTCCATAGTTACACTGGTTGTTTTTTATATAAACAATCACACTAAAACCTTACCATCTATTCTGATGATTGTTATTGTTTGTTATTGTTTTTGAGATGTTAACATGCGTTTTTGTTTCCATCCATCCACCTTCTTCTGCTTTTCCGGCGCCAGCCGCCCAAGCAGAGAAGCCCAGACTTCCTTCTCCCCAGCCACCTCCTCCAGCTTATCCGGGGAGACACCAAGGCACTCCCAGGCCACCCGAGAGATATAATCTCTCCAGCTGTTCCTGGGTCTGCCTCGGGTCCTCGTCCCGGTGGGACATGCCCAGAACACCTCACCTAGGAGGTGCCCAGGAGGCATCCTTGTCAGATGCCCGAACCACCTCAGCTGGCTCCTTTAGATGTGAAGGAGCAGCAGCTCTACTCTGAGCCTTGCCCTATCTCTAAGGGAGAGGCCAGCCACCCTTCGGAGGAAGCCCATTTCCACTGCTTGTATCTGTGATCTCATTCTTTTGGTCACTACCCACAGCTCATGACCATAGGTGAGGGTAGGGACGTAGATCGATCGGTAAATTGAGTGCTTTGCTTTTACACTCAGCTCTCTCTTCACTACAATGGACTGGTACAGTGTCCGCTATCCGTCTATCAATCTCCCACTCTCATCTCCCGTCACTCGTGAACAAGACCCCGAGATACGTAAACTGGCGGGGCCAGACGGCATCACCGGCCGTCTGCTGCGCTGCTGTGCTGACCAGCTAGCAGGTGTGTTCACTTACATCTTCAACGAGTCCCTGGCGAAGTCTGTGGTCCCCACATGCTTCAAAAGATCCACCATCATCCCTGTGCCCAAGAACAGCAAACCCTCATCCCTGAACGATTACCGGCCAGTTGCACTGACCTCGGTAGTAATGAAGGTGTTTGAGAGGCTGCTGAAGAACATCATCTCCTCCTCCATCCCAGACACCACAGATCCGCTGCAGTTCGCCTACAGATCCAACAGATCCACAGAGGATGCCATTGCCCACGTCCTACACACCACTCTCAGCCATGTGGACAAGAAACAGGGTAACTATGTGCGAATGCTGTTTGTTGATTACAGTTCAGCTTTTAACACAATAGTGCCCTGCAGACTGTTCACAAAGCTGAGGGATCTGGGACTTAACAGCCGTCTGTGTGCATGGGTGCTGGACTTCCTCACTGGCAGAACTCAGGTGGTGAGGGTGGGCAGGTGCTTCTCCAACAGCATCACCATCAACACAGGAGCACCTCAGGGATGTGTCCTCTCGCCACTGCTCTACTCCCTCTACACTTCAGACTGTGTGGCCACCCATGGCTCCAACACCATTGCGAAGTTTGCTGACGACACAGTGGTGTTGGGTGCCATCTCCAACAACGATGAGGCGGCCTACATGGATGAAGTGAAGAATCTGGCATCGTGGTGCCAGGACAACCACCTCCAGCTGAACGTCAGCAAGACCAAGGAGCTGGTGGTGGACTTCAGAAGGGGTCAGCACAGAGACTACAAGCCCATTATCATCAATGGAGCTCCAGTGGAGAGGGTGCAGTCCTTCAAGTATCTTGGTGTCCACATCTCCTCAGACCTGACATGGGCTGCCCACATTCAGGTCCAGACCAAAAAGGCTAGGCAGCGGCTGTATCACCTACGACAACTGAGGAAGTTCAGGGTCTCTCCAAAGATCCTCAGGATTTTCTATACAGGCGCTGTGGAGAGCATCCTCACACAGAACATGACATCGTGGTTCGGGAACAGCTGTGTGAAGGACCATAAAGCTCTCCAGAGAGTGATCCGTACAGCAGAACGCTGCTGCAGGATTGCTCTCCCCCCGCTTCAGGACACCTACACCAGGAGATGCCGGACTAGAGCAGCGCAGATACTGAAGGACCCGTCCCATCCAGGCAACAAACTGTTCCAACTTCTGCAATCTGGTAGAAGGTTCCGCATCTTCCGGGCAAGGACAGAGAGACTCAAGAGGAGCTTCTATCCCCAAGCCATCCGTGCCCTAAACACACACACCCGCCCTCTCACATCATCTATAATTGACTGAGACAGGACTCTCTTCCAGACACTCTAAACCAAGGCACAATGTACATTTCAATTCCTTTAATTTTAAATATGTTTATATTGTCTATCCTGTAAAATAGTCAGATGTCTATTCATATTAATGTACAGAATTCACCTGCTTGCTACTACTACTGCACATTCACCCAGTGTATATACTATGTGTATATATATGTATATATATATATATATATATATATATATATATATATATATATATATGTGTGTATGTGTGTATATATATATGTGTATATATATATATATATATATATATATATATATATATATATATATATATATATATATATATATATATATATATATATATATATATATAATGTTCTTCCTCTACACCCTCCCCCCCCCCCCAATTTTTGCACATGTCGAGGAGCGTGTCAGGCTACATTTCACTGTGTGTTATACTTGTATAACTATGCATGTGACAAATAAAGAACCTTGAACCTTGAACTCCTCCACTTGGGGCAAAAACTCGTCCCTGACCCGGAGTGGGCAATTCACCCTTTTCCGGCTGAGGACCATGGCCTCAGATTTGGAGGTACTGATTCTCATTCCCACCACTTCACACTCAGCTGTGAACCTTTCCAGAGCGAGCTGGAGGTCATCACTCGATGTAGCCAGCAGAACCAGTTTGTTTGTTCATTTGTTTTTGTTAGTGACATAAGCTTTACATCTAATCCAGGACAGAGCCATACACTTTCAATTCAATTCAATTTTATTTATATAGCGCAAAATCACAACAACAGTCGTCTGAAGGCACTTTATATCGTAAGGTAGACCCTACAATAACACATACAGCGAAAAAACCCAACAATCATATGACCCCCTATGGGCAAGCACTTTGGCAACAGTGGGAAGGAAAAACTCCCTTTTAACAGGAAGAAACCTCCAGCAGAACCAGGCTCAGGGAGGGGCGGGGCCATCTGCTGCGAGCAGTTGGGGTGAGAGAAGGAAGACAGGATAAAGACATGCTGTGGAAGAGAGACAGAGAATAATAACAAGTGTGATTCAGCAGAGAGGTCTATAAACACATGTTTAGTGAGAAAGGTGACTAAAAAAGAAATACTCAATGCATCATGGGAATCCCCCAGCAGTCTACACCTATTGCAGCATAACTAAGGGAGGATTCAGTGTCACCTGGTCCAGCCCCAACTATATGCTTTAGCAAAAATAGAATAGAATTCAACTTTATTGTCATTGCACATGTCACGAGTACAAGGCAACGAAATGCAGTTTGCATCCATCCAGAAGTGTGTTAGCTATGATATAGATATATTACAAAATATATAAAAGGAATATAAAAGGAATCTTTTAAGCCTAGTCTTAAAAGTAGAGATAGTGTCTGTCTCCCGAATCCAAACAGGAAGTTGGTTCCACAGAAGAGGGGCCTGAAAACTGAAGGCTCTGCCTCCCATTCTACTTTTAAATACTCTAGGAACAACAAGTAAAGCCTGCAGTGCAAGAGCGAAGTGCTCTAATGGGGTGATATGGTACTATAAGGTCAAGATACGATGGGGCCTGATTATTTAAGACCTTGTATGTGAGGAGCAGGATTTTGAATTCAATTCTGGATTTAACAGGAAGCCAATGAAGGGAAGCCAAAACAGGAGAAATATGCTCTCTCTTTCTAGTCCCTTTCACCTCACACAAAGTCAGGTATTCATGTCTTCCAGGGACGACTGTTAACATAGCGACCATCCATTTCATGTCTCCTATTACTCTGGAATTCTTGAACTGGAAGTGTTGGGAAGGTTACTTTTAAAACGTATTCCACTACAGATTACAGAATACATCCCCCAAAATGTAGTTTGTAACTTATTCTGTTGAGTTACTCAATGTGAGTTGCTTGTTTCTTGTGTGACTGCAGAATGCCTCTCACAGATGTCGTTATGATTCCCATCTATGGCATTATAAGCGATGCCAAATTCATAGAGCACAAACTGCAAAACAACAAATGTATAAAAATAATTACACCTCGATGTTTGTCAGTAATCACAATTAGGTTACTACATTCAGTAAAATGTTTAAATTTCATTTATTTATAGAAAAGCAATTGACAGCAGCAGCTGCTTTACAGTATGGAACGCCAGGACTGCCATAATGAATTAATTAAATACACCATTAAATAATTAATTAAATGTGGCAATAATTAATTAAAATAGGAAATAATTAAATAAATATTTTTGACAAATTTAATTAATCATTTTGGCACAGTTGACTCCTTCAGGTCTCACCATGAAATAATTTTATCTGTCAACCTCACCCATCAAACCCAGTGGGCGGGGTTAACGCTGATCGAGTCAAAACAATTGCTTTGGCCTGGTGGCCGTTGTTTTTAGAAGGCGTTACTGCACGCCAACAACCAGCATGTGGAAACTAACAGAACTGAAATTTTAAAAACCCTGTTTGTGTGCCACCAAATACCATTTTAATATTTTTTAGCCAAGAATGTAGTGGTTTAATCTTCAGATATCTGGTCAGTTTGTCAAGGTAGAGCCTCTTTGCAAAAGTGTTTCGATGATTTCGGAGATGTCTGCCCAGCCCAGTCTCACGGCAAAGCGTGGGATAGACCCGCTCGCTTCGCAAGCAATCGAGCTGTTATTACAACCGACAAAGCGCAGGCCCCGGTACACAGCTGTAATAACCCCCAGTGTACACTGACTTCATTTACTGAGGTTATATTTATCGGGTTTTTATTTCCTGATGTTCTTATGTGTCATACATGTTTCAGTCGCCAATTCTGAATTATAACTAACATTAAAAATATGTTTAAGGAGGAGAGAGAGCAAATAAATTCGATTAACAGCTGATCTTTGGGTTTTTGTTCAGTAATAGGCGTGGCCTGTGTATAAATGCATAAAAGAAATAACGTTGGTGTTTCCGTCATGTAGTAACTGCTGACTTTAACTGTACAAAGGTTGTTCGACACTATGACACACATACAGACTTTATGATGTTCGACTAATATTTTTATTGTGAATATTAATCATGAGGGTAAACGGCCCTGTACACCACGGAGCGAGGTCAGCATATCCACGATATCTTCAGCTCTCTAAGTTAACACAGAGTTTCCCAGCTGACCACTCTAATGGTCATCTACGAGTAATTCACGGGTCATATCAATATGATTTTACAGAAAATCATCCTTATTACTGCCAACTATTCCAGAGACATGAAAATCTACAGCATAAAGAACACAAAAATATAGCAGTCTAACACAACACTGTAACAGAGATGAACGCTCAGTTTGTCTCAGATCAAAGTGGAATGAATGTGATTGGTTGAACAGGTGTTGTGATCTGTGTTATCTGCATTTTCATCAGCAGCAGATTAGAATAACAGTTATACATTTAATAAATCACCAAATTAATACACGCAAGAAACAATCAAACCTATGCTGACAATTTGAGTTTGTATTCCCTCAGCTGCAGACTCGCTGCTGTTTAAATGTTTGAGAGCAAAGATTAGATATAAAACGTCAAACATAGACTAAGGCAGGGGTAGGCAACCTTTCTGATGATGAGTGCCATTTAAATTTTCCTCAGAAGCCAGTGTGCCATATGAGTGCATTAGCAATAAATTTAATAACGCTCTATATTAACAGTTACACACTATATAGAACCACTTTATAGAATTATATTTGTTCGCAGATGTTGGCAGCTATCAGCGAATAGTTATCAGCTATTTTGAAACAAAAAAAAGACACTCTTTATCCATAACAGCAAATGAACTGTACAACAGAAAATACAAATGCTATTTATGGTCTCCTCACAACAATGATAAGTAAAAAAAACTGGGCCAATATGGCATATTTGTTAATACAGAGACCAACAGGTCTCCGAGTGTCCAGCATTCAGACGGCTACCTGAGGACACTCTTCATGTGAGAGAAAATCTGCTCACACAGACATGTAGAGCCAAATACTGTCAATAAGGCCTCTGCAATGTTCTGAAGACAGTTAAACTTGTCAGGTAGTGATGTCCAGCAGGTGAACATGCAGCTCCATGAACACGCACAGCTGTGGATTCCAGCTGCTTCGATGTCGCATTAACTGGCATTAAGACAAATCTAGCTGCTCATTAAAGATTTCTGGTTTGATCAGAAAATAACACATTGGTCCATACACCTGAAAGTCTCAAAAATGCATTGTGAATTCTGTCTCGTGTATTTCCATGGTGCTGATGCTGTGCTGAGCGGACAGATCCTGAAGCTTTTGAAGTGTCGGAATGTGGAAAGCTAACAACGTCCCTCTCACCAGTAGGCTAAGTTATTTTTAGCCAATTACAAGTTGAATCTGGTAGTTGGGGTTGTTAGCTAAGATACCGTCATTAAGAAGAGGCACAACTAATGTGTCTATGCGAGCTGATATGCAATGTACATCGCTGGCCCGGCCATTTATTTTTTAATGCACCTTCTCAGATTAATTCACTGCATGTCGTGCCCAGGAATGGACTGGGACAAAAAAAACAGCCCGGGCATTTTGACTAGAGACCGGCCCACCAGGTATTAAAGCCATTAAGCCTTTGAATGAAAACAGACGCTGTTGTGACAGTGATGTACACTGTCTTGTTGGTATATGTATGATTTCTATACATTTTATGTCAGATAAAAACTTGTAAGCTTCAGATAATTATTTAATAACAGCCAGACATTTTAAATGAGAATAAGAAAGTATTTCTTTGTGCCCCCCTTTCCCTGTTAATGCCCTACCTGGCCCCCCTGGCAAAACTTTGCTAGACCCGCCCCTGCACAGTTACCAGCTGTCAGCTACTTAGAAAAGGATCCTGGTGTTATTTGTCTCTCAGAAACAGTTCATAACTTCCCTTCAACTCATTCATGTCACCTAAAAGGTAAACCTGTTTCTCCATCACCTGTTCAGCTCTGATGATTCAGTAAGGACATCTCCTGGTCTCATCTTCATGTTTCCCTCTCACCAGATAACCAAACCGACATCATGACCAGCAGCTTTTACGGCTGTGGCTCCAGCAAACATCAGCTGATACTAGAAATTAATATTAAATAAATTCTAACAACAACAACGTGCTGCTGTTGTTTAGTGCAACATCCGGCGGTTTCCTCTTTCTGGCGCAAAGTGGGAGATAAACAAACAAGAGAGAAAAACCGATCAGCTGATCATTGATCAGTTTCATGATTGAAGTAGCAACAGGAGAGGGAGGAGGAGAGAATGAGAGAAGAAGCAGCAGCTGTGCAGCAAAGACAGAATAACTCCAGCTTTGTGTCTTTTTTTCCATTCTAGCTGAAGTACGGGACAAACTGTGTTCCTTTTCAGCTCAATACGAAACGCATAATATTTTCTCTGAATGCGGGAGGATTCCGTCTTTTTACGGGAGGGTTGGCAACTCTACTAACTAACCTTAAAGTTCGCTACAACAATGCTGATGAAAACTCCGTCATGCTAGCTAGTACACAGTATGAGTTATTATAACTGACTGTAAAAAGTCAGCACAACGAAAATAAACTAAACTTGGTTTATATCTGACCCAGATAGACTGCAGGTCATAACTTCTTACCTGAAGTTCAGTTCACCTGACACTCGGACCGGCGGCCGCCTCGGGGCTCTCCTCCTCCTGTCTCCCCTGCTGGCCTCCACCACTTGCTAATGTTACTGAATCTGTGGAAGCTCCGCAATAGCCACCACCAAACAACTGAGTTATTTTTACACATCTCCCAGCATCTGGCCAATCCACCACCTTTCAGTGTTTATACCGTTATGGAAAAACAAAAACAAAAAAAGATCGGCCCATAAAAACGAAAAATCACATCGGCCCACCGGTGGCCAGTCCAGCTATGACCAGGCGGAAAGAGACGATGTTCGGTGAAAACGAGAATCTGTGAATGCAACATGTGGAACACGGATAGTGGAATATGTGAACAAACCGGTTAACGTAACCCCCCCCCGCCCCCTCAAAAAAACAAAAACAAACCAAACAAAAAGAAAAACAGTTAAGCTGGATCACCGGGGCTGTGAGCTCGGTACACTGCATGCTGACTGTTAGCAGAGCTAGTGACATCTCTGAAAACATCTGAGCACTTTTGCAAACATGTTCTATGTTGACAACCTGACCAGACGTGAAGATTATGCCACTACATTCGCGGCTAAAACACTGTTAAAAGTGTAGTTGGTGACAAAAGAACGGGGTATTTTAAAACTTTACACCACCACCACCATTGCTGCCTGTGATTTGAAATACATTCTGGGATATCTGGCTGCCCCAAGTCCACACAAGCAATCGATTATCTAGGATCGACCTGTCTTGACTTAACTTTGCACGGCAACCAATCAAATGTTAGAGAAGCTGCAGTGGCACCGTTAACCCCGCCCACTTAGTTTGATGGGTGAGGCTGACAGATAAAATGATTTCAAGGCCGGACATGAAGGGGACAAAAAGTGCCAAAACGAATTAAATAAATAAATCATTAAATAATTAATTAAAACTGTCAATAATTATTTAAATGTGTTATTAATTAATTAAATATGTCAATAATGAATTAAATGTGTCAATAATTAATCAAATGTGTCAATAATTAACTAATTAAATGTGTTGTAAACATTTATCTAATTAATTATTGCCACGTTTAATTAATTATTACCACATTTAATTAATTATTTAATGGTGTATTTAATTAATTCATTATGGCAGTCCTGGCGTTCCATATTACGGTGCTTTAGATTGTAAGGTAAAAACCATGATAAAGAGAAAACTTCAAACAAAAAAACTTTTACGTTCTTACAATATAAATATTATATTGTACGAACGTGATAATTATGTATATTGTAATAACGTGATATTATGTTGTTCAAACGTGAAAAGTATATTGTTAGAACAATAAAGTTTTCACGTTATAACGTAATATAGCTCTATTTTTCTTTTGGGTGGCAGGTCTATGCTTCCGTACCCTATGAATTTGGGAAAACATTTTCGAGTTACTGTGTATCTAAAACTGTAAGAGAAACCTTGCACAGTTATTCTTCACAAGCTTTACAGCTAATCGAGGACAGAGCCATACACTTCCACCTCACACAGAGTCAGGTATTCATGTCTTCCAGGGATGACTATGTTAACATAGCGGCCATCCATCCCCATCCCGTCACTTGCGTTACAGTGGAACTCTTGAATGGAACCTCCTGGGATGCTTGAGATCACAGCACACCTGGCAGAAGAAGCAGAGATTATTTGGTTAACCCAAGACGTTTACCAGGACGTTTCACATTGGATTCTTCACTTGGCAGTGTGGAACTGCAAAATTTGACAACCCCAAAGGTGATATTGGGCAAATTAAGTCAGATAAGGTTCTTGCTTTCTATGAGTGGAATCACAGAAATTTTTGTTCATACTCATTTTCTGTTTGGATTTTGGTATTTTCCTTTAAGAGGACTAATATTCTTTACCTCATTTATTTGGACTCCCACATTAACCTGAATATGGTTCACATTTATGATTTGTATTTTATCAACACACTGCTGTACAATAAATTTGCTCTCATCAGTTTTGGAAGATGCAAATGTCCCTATAGTTCCAGTTTGTAATTAATTTAATTTCTATTAAAGTTGCAGTTTTTAGTGTGCATTGTACCTGGGATTATAGTTGCCATTGTTTTCAAGAGAATCTCCGATGCGAATCTCGGCTCCATTTAGTCGTTCTGGGAGAGAATCTATTACATTCAGTACCTTAACAGAAAAAACTTTATGGGTTTTGCGCAGATCGAGTCGCCACCAGGGACTGAAGTCAGGTTTGGTATGAGTGCATGATGCCCCACCCCATATGCCGTTATAATTTCCATCTATGGCATTATAGGCAATACCAATTGTATAGAGTGAGGACTGTGAGGCTTTTCCTTGAAGTGCAAGATTTTCTCCTGCAAAAGAACAAATTCATGAAAAAAAAATTAAACATTGATGTCTTGTCAATAATCATGTTTCGGCGTCAAGAAATGCATTAGATTCAATTACATTTTTCAATTCAGTTTTATCTATAGAGAAACATTTACTTTAAAATTATTTTTATTATAAGGTAAAAAGTCTAAAATACCCGAGATAAAACCCCAACAATCAGGTGATCCAACATAAGAAAACACTTGTCAACGGTGGGAAAGAAGAACTCTCTCTTCATACAAAGAGACTCTGCACAGAACCAGGCTCAGGGAGGTCATTCCATCTGCCTTCACTGGTTACACCTACCAGCCACCAAGGAGGCATCCAAGTCAGATGCCAAACCACCTTAACTGACTCCTTTTCATGTGGAGGAGTAGCGACTTTACGTTTAGCCCCTCTCAAATGAGCTCCACACTGTATAACTAAGGCTGACCCCAGGTACCCCACAGAGGAAGCTCTTCGTATCTGCAGTTTGATTGTTCTGATCACTACCCAAAGCTCGTGGCCATGGGTGAGGGTTTGGGCATATATTTACCAGTAAATCTAGAGCCTTCCTTTCAAGCTCATCTATGTTTTCATTAGAATCGAAGATTGCAGCTTTCACTTTATTGCTAGAGCCACACCACTTGTCCAGTTTGGGTCTGGAGTGCACACACAGCTTCCCCTCTAACCTGCCTAACACTTTTCCCAGGATGATTTTAATTCAAATCAGCTTTAATTACATAGCCACAATTCATAATAATAGTAATCACAATATCTCAGTGTGCTTTATATTGTAGAGTAAACCCCCTACAGTATCAGAGAGAGAATCACAGCAGTCATACAAGCCCCTTTGAGCAAGCCTTGGTGAACGTGGGAAGGAAAAAAAACACCCTTTTAACAGGAAGAAACCACTGGCAGAACAAGGCTCAGTGCTGCAAATGGTTGTAATGGAGGACCTTTCATCCAGTCTTGAAAACATACCTGTAGTTTAAGAAACCAATTTGTATCATCTGGTTCCAAACATAAATATAACTGCACAGCAGTGAAAATATATATGCTCTGACTTCTGATAACAATCCCTAATTGAACTTTTCTGTGAGCGAAAAACTGTTTACTTGTTTATATGAACAGTTTAGGATAACTATTGAATTGAATCTTTATTATGAACATGTTTAAAAAAAAGTGTAACAACAGAGAAATAAAAAGAGACAAACAAAGCATTACAAAAGGAAAACAAACCAACTACAACTACAAAAAACTTTCATGTTCAAAAAGAAGTAAGCCTAAACTTATTTAATCCCTCCCCCCTTCCCACTACCTAGTAATCAATAGACTTCTCCTTTTCTTCCTGTTTAAAATTTCAACACATTGTATTCACATATAAGATAAGATAAGATAAGATAAGATAAGATAAGATAAGATAAGATAAGATAAGATAGAACTTTATTAATCCCTCGGGTGGGTTCCTCTGGGAAATTCGACTTCCAAAAAGCACAGCAACGACCGAAGTTACAGTTACAGAATTGTTATATATATATATATATATATATATATATATATACAAATATATATATATATATATATATATATATATATATATATATATATATATATATATATATATATATATATATATATATACAAATATAAATAAAATATACAAAGGGGATAAATAGAATAAATAGGAATAAAAAATAAAAATACAAGTGAATTGCACATTTCAAGTATTGAGTCTATTGCACTGTTGACTATTTACAAAAAGTATTGCACAAGGTATTGTACAGTGAGGTGAAGAGGCACTATATTGTACATATATTGTATTCTAGGAAATATGAAGTTACTTTTGTAAAATGTTTTATTCAGAGTTATCAAATGCTGCAGTGACGTCTAGCAATACACAAGTACAGAGATGAACCCAATCCCAGAGACAATAAAAAGATCATTGGTAACCTTTGCTAGTCCTTTCTATGCTTTGCTGAATTATGAACCTTTTCTTTTTCCTTTTTAGGCTGGACAAGAAAGCTGGAATAAGTAAAGGCTTCTGAATTAATGATTTAATTACTTCCACCTTAAAAGCCTTTAGCCTCTTAATACAGATTAACTGATCATATTTAAAATCAAAGCACTGATTAATGATAAGAGTTCTTTGTAGGAATGTGGACTAGTAGATATATTGATAGTGTGGATAAAGGCGTTACTGAAGTTAGTTCAGAGAAATCAATAGGAAGCAAGCAGTCTAAATAAATATCAGCAGTTACATAAATAAAAGAAAAAACATTTCTTTTAATTTATTTTAAATAAAAGAAAATTCATGAAGCAAACTCTTTGTCGTCATGGTTACAGTGATGAACACTAATGACGTGCTGGCTTTGCAGCTTTTTTTAGGAAATAAAGTACTGGGTGTTTTTTTTTCACGTTTCTATTTGAAATTGTTTAAACTTTATTGCACTTCATATATCTATTGTTAAACTGCTTTAATATCAGCTTGAAACTCTGGATACCGGAGTTTGGCAATATAGCTGCATACCGTGCACATTTACTCATGTAGTAGTTCAAATTCTCACCAGTTGGAGCGTGATATCCGTAGACTTCCACTTCACAGAGTGCGAGGATCCTTTCTGAACCAGGAAGAGTCAAAGTTACATAACGCCCCTCCACACGACCAGCGAAATTCACAGTGTAGGATTTGCCTGCACCAACTTCAGAAATTTTTCCAACCCTAACAAGAAATGTGTGAGAAAATACAATTTACCATGGCAGCAAATATCAGAACATATGATAGTCAGCGTGATCATTTTTAATTAGTTAAATTTGCTGGTAGCTCCAGAGCCACAGACATGGCACAGAGAGGAGATTGGAGTGAGTGAATAGGCCTTTAAGACAGGTGCCTGCTGTACTCTCAGTTTTCATACTGGTATTTCTTTTTTTTCTTTTTTTTTAAACTGTAAGCACTCCATAACTATAGCACAATACTCACAGAGTCATTGGCACTTCTTTCACTTTATTCTTCTTGTGTTGTGCTGACAAAATTGACAAAAACTGTAACTTAATATTCTCTATTTCAATATATAATGGAATGATTTAATATAGGAATCTATTGTAGGGAGTGCCAATAAAAAGAATATGGGCATCTAACAATGTCAGTCCTACAGCAACCTCTCCTGTTGCCGTTCAGGAAAACAGCAATAAACAAACACTGCAAAGGTAAAAATGAGTAAAATGCCAAAACAGGATAACCAGAACAAAAGACAAAGAATCACAGTGTTGTTGGTAATTCCTTATTGCTCTATATTTACTAACTTTGGGTTATTTAAGCCATCATTATTCAAAGAGTTGCCTATGTAGATCTCCAGCCCGTTGAGCTCTTCATGACAGCAGTCTCCTCTGTTGGTGATGGTGATGGAAGTGACAATGTAGGACTCAAGCAAGTCCACTCTCCACCAGGGGTCAGTCTGTTGATCGGTGTGCGAGCATGATCCATGGCGAAGGTCAGAATCACGGTTTCCATCAATTGCAGCGTAGGCAGCCGACAATACCGTACTCATACAGGTTGACTGGGTTGCTTTGCCACGCAGGGCCACATTTTCTGGCAATAGCATAATGCAAATGAAAGATATCATGAAAGGACATGCATTCAAGCAAGCAGCTGAAAATGAGCACCCATCCAAATGTACCTCATTTAGTTACTTCCTCACGTAGTTAGCTTGATAACTCTGTTTACAGTAATACAGTGACTGTAGTATATGAACATATTTGGATAGGCATATTTGGTAGAGATGCAAAATATCAACAAACACAACTGCTGGTTAGTTTGCTTAGTCAGCAAAGTCTACCCATGATTCAAAATGATTACATAGGATGCTGAACTTGGTGAGCCAAAAGAATGGTTCGAAAGAAAGTTCTTACTGTAGAAACTAAAAAACTGACTCCTTCATGTGTTTTTTGGAAGTATTATTGTCTTACATGTTATGTAAGACACTGATGTTGCTGGATGCATTACTTACATAATGCATCCAGCTCTAAACAAAAACTGCAGCAACTGCAAATAACGTAACACATTACACTCTGTTAAGTTTCTGTTATACTTCTTCACTCTCTATCTCTACCTGATGATAAACTCATTGCCTCTTATTAATAATAAGAGGCAATGAGTTTATCATTGTCATTTTCACATCACTATCTTTTACATATATCTACTTTTCCTTAAAAAAAAAGAGTCCATATATACCCAGATCATACTTACGATAGGTGCATGCTGAGGACATTCCCAGGAGAAGGAGCAAAACCAGTGATGGAATGTGTTTCATTGTTGCTACTGTTCACACTGAGAAATACATTCGGGAAACGTGCTTGAATTCACCCCAACTTGCATATTTTTTAAACTCTAAACTAAATTTAAACAAAAATAAAACACATTTATGTGAAGTAAAAACAAACAGTGGCCCTCTTAACCCCCTTAGAGAATATTTTACGTCTTTAAATGAAAACTACATACCTTATAATCAGATGAGGAGCTGCTGTTAAGGATTGTTACTTATATTCACATCCAACCAGGGCACATGAGCTTTGTTTATCAATAACCCACCGAGGACTTTGTCCTTTTACTTGTAGAGATAAGGCTCATTTCAGTTACCAAACAAAATAGGGTATTGGGAGCTTCTGATGTTTTTGTAAAAAAGTATTGGTAAATGCAGGCTAGCTCTAAGGTTTATGGTACCATGCGTATTAAAACTTAAAAAGAAAAAGTGAAAAATAGAAAAACTGGCAAGAATAATAAAAACAAGAGGAAAAACATTTCTCAAAAAAGTTAAATGGGTTTCATATACTCAAGTCAATCTCAAGTGGGTTAAATCCAAAAGTAAATCCGACCCCAACCTTAGTAATGAACTGACTCGCTTCTGGTTTATTCAGTTTTCAACAAATATAAGCAAAATCTGAAACGTTATGCTGAATATGCCACACTATTGTAATTTTTTCTCATTTATAGGGCCGTGCTAATGTGCTTGGAGCAAAAAAAGAGCTCCTGTTCCACTCCCTGTGATTCGTGTACAGGTTTTTCTGTTGAATATAAAGGATTTTGCTCACTAATCTACCAGATATTTATCAGCTGGGGTTTGAAATTCCCAGTACCGGTATCATAAAGTGCCGTTATCAGCTCAGCTGGGATTTAAACAGTACACCCCTTTTACTGGGCACGTGACACATTTTTTATCTCTTGTGCTCGATTAAACTTGTGAAGGGTTTTAACAAGCTACTTTTTTTAACTAGTGGATTTAATTAGACTAGAGATTAGAGAATTAGAGAAAAGTAGAATGTAGTGTAGAGTGTAGTGTTCAACCAAAAACAAATAAAGTAAATCAATAAAAAATAAAATAAAATAAAATAATCATTTCACCACTTTTTGGAAACACTTTCTTAACTTTTAGATTATATGTTAATGTACTTTATTTACAAGAAGTAAACCTATGTGAAGACAGCTTTATTCTCTTATTCTTGAACAGACATAGATAGATACTGAAATCTACATGTTATTGAGGTTTTATTTACATCACGGTGTAGTCATGTAAACTTGCTCCACCTCCTGGCTCTGTACAGACACAGGCACAAACTAAGCTGAAAAGAGTCTTGTATTACCTGACAAAAAATAATCTCTCTTGAGGTTAAATCTGGCCAAAGCTGGTAGGCAAAAAAAAAAAAGTGTCACCACAAGATGGCGCCATCCTGACTGCTGCTCACAAATAGTCAACTTTGTCTATCAAATTACATGACAATAGTTAATTTATATTGCACCATAAAATAGCTTTGAAAAGTAAAAGTGCTAATTTAGTACATATAACCCCCCCCCCCCCCCTCCAAAAAAGTAAGACTGAACTCTCATATAAGTCTCATATTATGTTTGAGTAGTTAAAGCAGAAAAAAAAATCTGTAAGCAACACCAAAAAAAATTTAAATTGTGTTTTGTTACTATAATGTGGCTACTTGGATCTTGTTGGCAAAAACACATTCACTGGATTATAAAAGTTCATACGAAGATTCAAGGTACCGTCCCTACACACTGCTCCCCGGGCGCCTGCTTAGTGGGCTGCCCACTGCTTCACTGAGTGAATGGGTCAAATGCAGAGAAAAACAAGTAATTTCCCCATGGGGATCAATAAAGTATCCATTATCATTATCATTATTATTATCAAATCTGTATGTTGCAGGAAAAAGTATCAAACCACATGAGAACAACAGACAAGAGTAATATAATAATAATGATGATAATCAAATGAATGAATACATTTTAGACATTAATCTTAGATTAAAAAAACAAACATTACTTGTAATGGCTATTATTAAGTTATTATATCAACCCGGTCCCATTTTTAAATTTTTTTTAATTTTACATACCATGGCCCCAATACGCCATCTTACTTTTAACATAAACTAACTTCAAAAAAAAAAAAAAGGAGGAACCTTCTCAGGTGCCTACATTTCCCATGGACCATCTGATATTCAGGCTCGCGAGACTTCAAATTACTCAACACGTTTGCGGCTGCGCAATGTCATTCGAAAACTTGCACGCTGAGGGACGCCGTGGAGGAGAAAGACAACGCAGCGAACAAAACACACAATGGCGACGGCGGCGACAACGGCAGGCGGAACGGGCTCGGGTGGACCGACCACTGGCCCCGTCGGTGGTTTAACCGCAGTGGGACGAAAGAAAGACGGTGGTCCGTCTGCGAAATTTTGGGAAAGTTCAGACACGATATCCCAGCTGGAGACGGTGCGACTCTGGATCGGAAAGCACTACAAGAAGGTAAGCTAGCTGCCCGCTCCTCTATTGATTTCTATGAAGGCCCGCGTCCCGCTAGCACAAAGGGGCGCTCATATTTTAGTTAGCTGCAGCCACCCAGAGCTAAGTAGAGTTAAGTTTTAAGAGTGCTTATATATAATTTTGTTTGGGAGTTCACCGTCAGTATACTGCCTATTGTCTTGAACAGTTTGAGTTATCAGTTCTTGTTTATCAAATAGCTATTGTTAGCTCGCTAACTGCCCATTCAATGTTGCTACTAATATGACGCTCAGGGGGGAAATGTTTACAAACGAGCGACACATAGCCGCGTATAATTTTTTAACTAGTATGTAATAAGTTTCTCATTAAAAAGAAATAACGATAAACCAAACTTTCTTATTAGTTTTTCAAAAGGCCCAAGATGCTAACCTATATGTAAGTCACGGGACATACCCTGCAGAAATTATAATATTAGCTTAATAAACCCCAGCTTTCTTTTTATGCCATCTTAAAAGGTACTTTACTTAGAAGGTAATTATCTACTTCACTGCGTGCTGTTTGCAGGCCCAGTCCTGTTCCATGCTGTCAGTGTGAGTTTTGTCAACACAGCAGCATAGCACACCGTACAATTTGCACTTGCCTACTGAATTAGCCAAACAAAGAGTGCTCCTCTTGTCACGTCAGGCTCTCATTCAAAACCACTGACACGTTGTGCCTGCTCAAGTTATAGCAGAAACATTATTCAAATGAAATGGCATAGATAAAGGCTTGTGAATACAGCGTTTACTCGCAGATTTATATTACAATATTTCATATATAAACTTGGCTTTTTTTAAGTATATCCACTGTTCAATAAAGTTGCCTTTAAGAATAATAAATACATCCGTTTTTTTGTTGTTGTTGTTGTTTTTTTGTTGTTGTTTTTTTGCAAAGATATTTATGTGAGTTATTTGAGGCCATATAGCAGTGGAAGGTCTTCCAGCTTTAAATGTACTTTGTTGCTGTTGACTGTGATCTTTCTGGCCAGTGTTTAGTTGTTGTGTTGCATGAACTTAGCATAGACTAAATCTAAAATAAGCAACTAAAACCTTATGTCATTATTTGGTGATGCAACAGTATATAAATGGGATTCACTAACATTGTCGTTGGATTACATTGATTTTGCACTGGCTAAACCTTAAAGGATAAAGTCATGACTTGATTTTTAAATTTTTTTGGTCGAGATTGATTCTCTAGAGCAAAAAGATCAGGAAATAAATAGCATCCAACTACCGTATTTTCACGACCATAAGGCGCACTGTGCTAAAAGGCGCAGTCTCAGTTATGTGTGCCCTTACTGTATTTAACACACACATAAGGCGCACTGGACCATAGGGCGCATACAAGTACCGTATGCGTATTTAAAAATAAAGCGGGAGCAAACCTGAATTCGGTACCTTACTCACATTTCTATTGCCGGTAATCGTCATCATCAACAACACACAAGCATACAAGTGTGCATATTTAAAAATAAAGCAGGAGCAAAACTGAGTTTGGTACTCACATTTTTATTACCAATAATCGTCATCATCAACAACACACAAGCATACAAGTGTGCGTATTTAAAAATAAAGCAAGAGCAAAACTGAGTTTGGTACTCACATTTTTATCATCAATCAAACCCATCGAAGTCCTCATCCTCTGTGTCTGAATTGAACAGCTGCGCTAAATCTCCATCAAACATGCCAGGTTCACTGTCTTCACCGTCAGAGTCACTTTCCGTGCCGTGCGGCTCCTCGGAAACGATGCCGGCTTTTGCGAAAGCTCGAACAACAGTGCCAGCAGACATGTTAGCCCAAGCATCTACAATCCATTGGCAAATTGTGGCGTAACTCGCCCGGCGCTGCCTTCCACTCTTAGTGAAACTGTGGTCTCCACCGGTCATCCATCGCTCCCAGGCCGCTCGCAGCCTTACTTTGAACGGGCGGTTCACACCGATGTCCAGCGGTTGGAGTTCCTTTGTCAGGCCTCCCGGAATGACAGCAAGCTCACAGTTCATTTGCTTCACAAGTTTTTTCACATCGGCTGTGAGATGGGCACGCATAGAGTCACAGATCAACAGCGATGGTGATGCGTGGAAAAAACCACCTGGTCTCCTTACATACACCTCCCTCAGCCAGTCTTTCATCATTTCCTCATCCATCCAGCCCTTTTCATTTGCCTTAATGATGATTTCTGCTGGAAACTTCTCTTTAGGCAAAGTCTTTCGCTTAAAAATCACCATAGGCGGCAGTTTCTGTCCATTAGCATGGCAGCCAAGCACAACAGTAAAAGAAGACTTTTCATACCCCGTTGTGCGTATCGCTACCGTGCTGGTCCCCTTCTTCTCCACAGTGTGACTCCCCGGGATGTCAAAAGTGAGCGGGACCTCGTCCATGTTTGTGATGTGGCTGGGCTGGATGTTTTTGTCGCCGATGTGTTTGCTGCAGTAGGAGTGGAAGATGGCCAGCTTTTCCTTATAATCCGCTGGAAGTTGCTGCGCTACCGTAGTCCTGGTCCGGATGGAAAAATGGCACCGTTTCATAAAATGAAAGCACCAAGACGGACCTCCTTGGAAATGTTCAATGTTCATCTCTTCAGCTAGTGAAACTGCTTTTAGCCGAATGGTGACCGTCGAAACGCTTCTCCCGCTCGCTCTTTGCTCGATGATCCACCGCTCGAGTCTTTCCTCCAACTCGAGCCACCTCGCCTTATGTCCGCGGAAACTCAGCTGCGTTTTCTTGACCTGCCGGAGCTTGTTTTCCAGCTTCCTCCATTTGCGAACCATCGATTCGTTAATCTTAAATTCTCTCGCCGCTGCTCGATTTCCATGTTCCTCCGCATAGCTGATGGCCTTCAGTTTAAACTGTGCTTCGTAAGCGTGTCTCTTTGCCATTTTCAGGGTTGTTAAAACAACGATGTCCTGCATAATGCACATACCTGTTCTTTTATACAGGTATGTGCGATTGTCCCGGTATATACGATCAACGCCCACACTTCACCCTTTAACGTTCTCATGGTGTTCTCTACTACGTCCTCCTTACAACACATAGGGCGCACCGCGCTATAGGGCGCGCCGCACTTTTCTAAGACTTTTAAGTGCGCCTTATGGTCGTGAAAATACGGTATCCCTCTTGTCCTGCTGGTAACAGGACCTGGATATCAGGGACGGCAGTCTAAGCAGAAACCTGTCGCCATGCAAGGCAAAAGATATAACAAGTTTAAACAAAAATCATTAGTCTGTTGACTCTCTAGAGCTGCAACTAACAATTATTTTGATATTCGACTAATCTGCCTAATTATTTCAGTAACTCTTATCTCTGCTTCCTGTAGCCAAACCTCCTGTTCTACCCTGTAGTACCTCATCTGCTGAAGTCTGCCCACCTGTGAATATCACCCTGTTGTTTTGTCCCCCACCAACTTAACATAATGATCCAAGAAACATTTGAATTTCAAAATAATCAAATGTATTTTTAACATTACTCAATAGTTTGTATATTATTTGGTTCATGAATTCATGATTGGATGTTCTGGAGCGAGGCTTGCTCTTATCTTTGTGATGATGTTCCCAGCTGCTGATAACCATGCTAATGATGCTCTCCGTCATAACTTAAGCCATCTGAGAGGCGCATGAGCCTCTTTACAGGACTAACTTATCTATACCCCACTGCTTAATACTAGTATAGCAAAACAAAACAGAAATAGAGCTCTAGTAAACGACTCTTGTGGCTGCTCATATCATGGTAACAGACTTCTTTTTATTACCGTATTTCCCGGACTACAAAGCGCACCTAAATATTAGCCGCACAAGCTAAAATCAGGGGAAAATCCTGTTTTGTACATACATTAGCCGCACCTGACCAAAAGCCGCAGGTGTTTCAATGTTGACTTATCATATGTAAGAGAATATGCACAAAGGGAATTGTCAGGAAAGAGATGGCTGTTTGGAGACATCACTTTTATTAATATTTTGAAAAACAAGTTATGGGTACATATTTGCACATGTAGTACATAACAATAACCTACAGCACACCAGAACAATAGATTCGGCCTACCTTTTAGGCTCAGGTGCAGTGACACAGCTTTAACAAGAAGAAAAGTCAGTCATTCACCACCATCTTTCTCTTCTTCCTACGCACTAAAACCACCAAAGTCCTCTTCTCCAGTGTCGGATACAAACAGGCTCATGATGGCTTCGTCATCCACTCTTCTTCTCTCCTTCGTTGTCACTTTCAAAACCAAAGAAATCCTCATTGTCAGTGTCAGAGTCGAACACCCTCAGAAGGGCCGTGGCGGTGTCCTCCTCTCCATCATGCAGCAGTCCAGCCCTTCAAAATCCGTTGGTGATCGTGGATGTTTTCACACTTTTCCACGCTGTCAGAATCCACCGGTGGAGTTGGGCATAACTTGCTTTTTGGGCCTAACTTGCAAGTTTATCGCCGCTCATCATCCACGACTCCCGCTGAACGCGTAGCGCTACTTTGAAGTTTGTTTTTCGCGCTACTTCGTACGGCACTACGTTGCCTGGCGGACGGACATGTGACTAACATACCACTCTTGAACCCCGATCCTTCCGCCAGGCAACGTAGTGCCGTACAACAGCGGAACACACAAAACAAATCGTCTTACGATATGACAAAAATCACGGACAATCCATAGAAAAGCCGCACCTGACTAAAAGCCGCAGGGTTCAAAGCTTGTGCAAAAAGTAGCGGCTTATAGCCCGACATTTACGGTATTTCCTTTTATTACTTAAGTTTTGATACTGTGATGTGTTATGTCATGTTGTGTTGTATGCAATGTCGTTGTGGGACAGTTTTCCAATTTCATTGTACTATTGTACTATGAATGACTGTGCAATGACAATAAAGAGTTATCTTATTATCAAATGAAGAAGCCCATTCTCAGACTTTTGAGCATTTCTTTGGAATTAATTCATGTACAAAAAAAAAATCTAAACTCTTGTAGGTTCTATTTTTCTGTCTTTTGACCACCTTGACTTGCTAAAAAAAAAAAGACTGCTAGATGAGATGGGAATCTGTGCCATTGCTATCATGTTACTGATAACTTTTTTTTGTGCCTACTTCCAGTACGTCCAGAATGACTCCCCCTCCAGTAAATCCCTGGCAGGTCTCGTGGTCCAACTGCTGCATTTCCAGGAAGACGCATTTGGGCGAAGAGTCAACAATCCTGCTCTTACAAAGCTACCTGTAAGCATACAAACATTGCATTCTACAAAAATCGCCATCACAGTTGAATCCCAAATGGTAAAGTATTCTGTTCTTATGGTTCCTCTCATATCTTCAGGCCAAGTGTTTCCTGGATTTCAAGGCAGGAGGTGCTCTCTGTCACATTTTGGGATCTGTCTACAAGTTTAAGAGCGAGCAAGGCTGGTAAGTTAGCTTGTGTAACTTAGTATGAGTAGATGGGTCTGACATTGATCATCAACTTAAACCCTCCTTTTGAAGTCATTGGTCTTAGAAATATAATTTAAACTATCTCAGTTGTGCATTTTGAAGATAAGCAAAAATCTTAATGGTCTTGTATTTTAGGATGTTGGTTTATGGAGTTAAAAAAAATAACCATTTGTGTCAGTTCCCAGTGATTGTACTACCTTGAATGACTTTATTTGTCCCCCAAGTTGAATATCTCAGCAGTCCATGGATGGCGTAGGGCATAGAAGTTGCACATAAAGTCATAATAAATGCAGAGTTATTATTTGAATATTCATGTGGCTTTGTGTCATTCTCAGGCGAAGATTTGACCTACAGAATCCCTCCCGGATGGACAGGAACGTGGAAATGTTCTTAAATGTTGAAAAGAACCTGGTCCAGGTACAGGACAAAGTCCTAATGCTCAAGCTTCTCCTTATGTTTATTCTAAGTACATTTGTTAATCAAAGTGCAGTCTTTAATAAAATTCAATTAGGCTTCGTGTATTCTAGTTATGAAGTTCAGATATTGCAGTTGTGTTTAACTGGCATTCACACTTTCAAAATGCATACAGGGTTTTTATTGTTAAAATTATTGTAAGTTTCAGTAACTCAAAGTCTTTTAACATTTTAAATGAATAAGCTCAGATTCCATTTAGCCAGTGTGCAGGTATCAGATTTTGACTGTATGCAGTTGTATGGAAATGAGGTAAAGGTGTGTTTTTATGTTGTCAAGTGTCCCTTAAAACTTCAACTGTAATCACTGCATTGAGAGATAAGTGAGTGTACTTTTGTTTTTGTACTTTTGCTTTGTTATAAAGCAACTTTTTGCGTGACTCTAACTTAAACCTTCTTCATGTGTAGAATAACTGCTTGACTCGACCCACTGTTTACCTGTCGCCAGACATCGAGCAGAAACAGGCTAGTAAGCTCAAAGACATCATCAAAAGACACCAGGTGAGCACAGAAATGAAATGATTTCCAGAGTAGTAAAATTCTCATGGGACGCTCTGGTGTAGCAGCCTTTTAAGTTGTTCATTTTGTTTTTCTCTGTTCTCTTCAGGGCTCCATTACTGATGACAAGTCGAAGGCCACCCATATCATTTACCCATCACTATCCCAGCAAGAAGAAGGTTTGTTAGTTATCTCTGTGATTTACGGACTTAATTCTTAGTCAAGTAATGTGAACCACATATCTACTTTCTTTCATTCTCACTTCATTATCCTTCTGACCTAAAACCAACTTATTACTACAGTTAAATAATGAAAGATTTTAAAAGTGACTTAAAATATAGTAAAGTGATCAAATACTGCTTGGTAATCTTACCACTTTGTTTTTTTTTAGTTTTGTTTTTGCTTATAAAAGTGTAAATAATTGTGAAAACTCCTGAATATTGGTATTTATGTTTTGCAGAGGAGTGGCTGCGTCCTGTCATGAGAAAAGACAAGCAGGTGCTTGTCCATTGGGGTCTCTACCCAGACAGGTGAGCAGAGTGAGGCATTAAGCAGCTCACAAAAAGATCTGTGCTTCAGCTGGTGGATGTAAATTATTTCCTTCTAATATTTGGGCATTTTAGGAAAATGTTGGCATTTTATTAAAGAAAAGAAAAATAAATAATCACTCGAATCATCCTGAGAGAGATATTTCTGTTCATGACTTCATGAAGTTACTGATAACTGTTTTTATTTTGTTAGCTACGACACCTGGGTGTCAGCCAGTGAGTTAGACGGTGACCCAGAGGACCCACCCAGCACTGACAGACCTTGGAAGGTGAGATGTCTGTAACCAATAGGTTTTCTTTTGATACTGGAAGACTTTTTGTGTCCCTTAGAGTTTCCAGTTTTGGCTTTTGTTACCTATGTGTTTATAAATTGTCCTGAGAATATAAATGGTCACTATTGTATGCATCTGACATGTGTTTCTACCTGCATACCAAGCAGTTTTATTGTATTTATTTATTTTAAAATGTAAAGTGAAGCGGCTTTACCACATCAGCTAACCAATTTCCTTGTTTTTGCATTTATGTATTTCTGTCTCTTCTACTTGTTCTTTAGTGTCTTCCACTGAAAAATAATGGGAAATTAGGTCAGCAGAGTAAATTGATGAGTTGATTCTACTCTGTTATCTCCTTCCTTACTCTGATAAGGTCCATGCCAAGTGGGTTTTAGACACAGATGCCTTCAATGAGTGGATGAATGAGGAAGACTACGAAGTGGATGAGAACAAGAAGCCAGTCAGCTTCCGCCAGAAGATTTTCCCCAAAGAGGAAGAGGTATGTGTTTTTGCTGTGTGGGTGTGTGTCAGTGATCCAAACTTCAAATCCAAGAGAAAGCAGGTTTTCCAGCCACGTTATATCAGTACAGTGTGACAGCACCGCTCCTACCATTGTTGTTAAAGGGTGCCAACCTGATCGTTGTTACAAGTGACTTGTGTTGAAATTGGCTCTTTTGTAGAGGTATTAATCTAAAATTGGTCTTCAAATCTGTACTGTATGTAAGCCTGGAAATGGAAATTATTTGACTGAGACTAGGTGTGAATGCTGGTGTGAATTTGAATGTTTTTGCTGTTAGTCTGTCCCATTGCATGTTGCTTTGCTGTATGGATTGTGCACCTCACTCTTCTTCGTTCACAACTGGCTTCAGTCTGCATGCTGCCCATCCTTTCCAAGCCTTTCCTCACACTTTGTCTATTTCTAATGAGTTTCAGGGTTCCTGTTCATGTTGAGTAAATGAACTCCAAAAGTTATGATGCCAGAGACATTAAGTTTTCTTTTACATTGTTTTGGCCTTTTCACTGATCACTCATGATCACTCATGTGAGCATTAAGCAAACTGGCCACACAGATGTTTAAGTGCTCCAGTTTCCCATTAAGTGTAGCTCTTTGGGTTACCCTTACGTTGTACTCTTGACCTCTGTCATACACGGACTCACACAAAACATTGAGTGAACTGCATCTATGAGGTTAGTAAGCACATGCTTCACTAAGCCTTTCAAAAAAATAGTTTTTATATGAATTAGCTTTTTATTAATCCTCAGCCCCACTGTATGCCTGGAAGTAAACAGAAAAAAGACTGCCAGGAATGGCCATTGTAGTAAGTGCAGTCAGGACAGCCTGCCAGCTGACCTAATCATCAGGAACTGCTATGCTGGCTGGCATATTCATCCTTGTTTACATGTGTGAACCTGTAGATGAAGCTTTCGCTTAAGTGTGAGTTTGGGCTGAATAGGCGGGCACTCACATCACATTGATTTATGAAAAGCTGACTGGTCAGGCTTAGGCTTTTCTACTAGTTCTTATAATTTGGTGGATGAAGCACCATCTGCAGGATAGAAATATTTATGAAAGCTCCAAATTTATTGACAATGGATGAATTGTTTTGTAGGACTTGGATAAATCTCCAGAATGCAGTCATAGAGTGCGAAGTTAACATCATCTATAGAGCCACAGCAAACACATTAAAAGCTTATCATTTTATCTAATCTGGAGCCTTTTTTTTGTTACTTTTTATTAAATTTGAAAAGGGGGAAAAAAATAATCAAATAGTGACAACTGGACAAAAAAAAGTTTGTCTGCTGCTGAAGAGAAATTCCTCTGATCCTGAAATGAGGGTCAGTGTGAAAGAGTGTCTGTTTGAAGAGGACAAACAGGAACCCTGATCGTCTCCTCCACCTCCACGGCATCCCCACCCCACCCCTCCTACGGTCGTTCTCCCACTGCTTCCCCTCCTTGTGTGTGCAACCGTTCCATCCTCTCATTCTGCCGCTCTTTCTCTCATCCTCCATCCCTCGCTCCCTGCGCTGCTCGGGGTTTGTCTGATCAGTCTTCCCGTACACCCGATCGCAAGGAGCGCAAGGCCAACTCTGCGGGAAAGAAGAGGAGGCGCTCACCCTCTCCACCCAGCACTCCAGCCGAGTCCCGTAAGAAGGGAGGCAAGAAGGGGTAAGGATGCTTCTCTTCGTTTTTGTTTTTATTGGTAGTATAAAATGTAGTGAGTACTGAGTAAACGCAGATTTGTGCAAGTGGTCTCCTAAAACTTCAGATTTGTCTCTAAAGGATAAAACTTGGTGATCCAATACATTTTTTTCAAAAGACAACAGGCCTAAATGTGACTCAGGAACAGGAGATGTATCATTCATTTTGTTTAAGCAGATTTTAATAAAATATGCTGCAAAAATTAATTTTCCAAGGCTTGGGGACTAGTTGTATTTGGATATTAATCCACAGTGATTGTGCTAGGGAGCATTTATGGTAGCAGGACTGTGTATGTGTGATTGAGTCAATGTAGACTATATTTAATGAATGAACATGTCACTTTGTACAGCAGTGAGACTGATGTGAGTAGAATTAGGACGACAATGAAGCCCTGTGGTGCAGTATAATAAGATATCAGTTATTTATCCTGGTGTTTGATTTTTTTTTATTGTCACGTTTTAACAGTTAGAGAAAAGCAAATAAATCATTTCTTTCTCTCAGGAACCCGGGACCTCACTGGAAACGACGGGGCCACAGAGGAGAAGAGGAGGACACTGAAGAGGACATGACAAAAGACATGGACGATTCCTCAGCTGGTGCTAGCATGGAGGAGGGCAGCATCTCCAAGAATGGTATGTGCTGAGTATAGGGGCTAAGCTTGGCTCTATTTGTGTTTGTGTTGCAAACTACCATCTGTACATGAGATACTTTTCCTGTGTATTAAAGCATTAATTTGGATTATCATTAGATTAATTAAATACACTTGTTCATTAAATGTTTTAGCCTTCTAAAATGAATGTAATTATTCTGTCTTAGCTGTCATAGAAAACGTCAGACAGTTATTATGAAACGCCTAACTAATTGAATTTAAATTTAGGTGGTTACATGGACACAAAAACTGCTTGCATAGACCAAATAATTTTTTACCACAATAGGCATCCTAACTTGGCCATCAATACTTTGATATTTGTTAAATGTAGTTAAACATCACAGAATAGTCATATTAAAGAAATTTTACATAAGCAGATAAAAAGGGTATTTAATATTCAGTTACAAATGTAAAGTTTTGCTCTATAGCATGTATAGCAAAGTACGCATAACTAAAATGACTTTACTGTCTTTACATTTAATTGATCATCAATTGAGTCGTATTTAGATTTTATCTATAATTGTAACATAATATATATATTATATATATAATATATATAAACAGTTTTAAATGGTATTTGTCTGCAGTTGCCAGTAAGATCAGAGACAGAAATTAGGATATTTAAATGATTCCTGTCATAAGTGCCCTCTTCAGTCTTGTTGTTATGTGTTGCAATGTTCAGCTAGAGCTTTATAAGCAGTAAGAAACCTGCACTGTGATCTTTGTCCTGTTTCTCTCTTTGTAAGGTTTGTCCTTTTCTAAACAGAGATAAATTTTATTTCATTCAATTTTAAATTCATTTTTTTGTGATTTTTCTCTATGTGGCTGCTGTGTACTGAATCATTATGTTATGATGACAAGAAAATCCCCTCAGCAGCAAGGGAAAAAAACATACCCATTGACGCTCACAGTTTAAGTCAGAAAATAGAAAAAAACCCTTGGGTGCTTCTTTTTCATGATCTGTATTCTGCTTAAAGATTCCCTTTAAAACCAACACACACAATTCTGTCTATAATACTCTTTTTAGACCAAGTCCCATTCGTTATGTCCCACTTTTGTCCCAAAGAAATCTCCTTGTCTTCCTCCAGCACACAGACACGCACTCAGTCTATTGTAGTCTCCCCTTTTGCAAACCAGAAAGCTCGTTATTGTCTTCATGCCCATGGCTGAATTAGACAGTCTTTGAATAATTTTTCTTAAATATTTTAATTTTTCCCCTCTTCTGTACTTCACTTTGTACATTTTTTTTCTTTTATTCCATGCACAGCAAATTCAAAGAAAGACAGCGAGAATACACCGGTCAAAGGAGGGCATGTGGCCGACTTGGGTATGTATTTATAAATGAACTTGTATCCTTGTGTAGGAGTTATATGAGTGAGATTAGCATCTTTTGTATGTGAGCATAAGCTGCTCCGCAGTTTAAAAGCAAACCTGACTCGAGACATTTATTTTTATTTTTTCCAGATGACATGGAAGATGAATCTGTGATGTCTGGTGGAAAGGTAAGACCACTGATTCCTGTCTTTATCTCTCTAGTATAGTTAGGAATATCACATATACATATCACTCCCAGTCACTCCTGGGAGTGATATGTAATATAAACAGTGTATTTTGATTCAGTTAAACTAAATCTAATTGAAATATGAGGAAATGGTACGATTAAAATATCCCTATAGTTATTATTCAAAGAACTAAAAACTAGCGTGCACCTGCTGTTTTTCTTCATTCTTTATACAGGCTTTGTTTTTGTTTTTTTTAAAATAAATGTTTGTGAGCAAAGCCACTTTAATTCCAAAGTAGGGCTGTCTCATGAATTGTAATTACACAGCACGATGACTTTTTTCAGACTGCTGTTACTTGACCTGTCTGCTTATCCTTCTGCAGGATGATGAGGAACAAGGCAAAAGTGAAATAAACCGACTGGATGCCAATGAGGACAATGTGACTGAACAGACGCATCACATCGTTATCCCCAGCTATGCTGCTTGGTTTGACTACAACAGGTAAGTGTTGTGAATCTGAAACTTAAGCTACATTACACAAATAACTTGGTTAATAAGTTATAACTAACTTTTCAAAAGCTTATGTGGAGTGGAGATGATAGGAGGCTTTTTATTTTGGAGAGATAGTGAGATGTTGCTGTTTGGAAGAAGATGGATTACAGATGCATTTTAAAAAAACACAAAAAAAACCACCAGCTGCAGTTTACATGCAGTTAGAGGTGCACTTGATGACATCTGCAGGCCATTCTTAATCTCATTGCCATTAAAAATACAATTTTATTTTAGGAATAACATTGTTTCTTCCTACTTTGATATCTATCAATATTTTTTCCTTTCCTTTCTTGTTAGCATCCATGAGATCGAGAGACGAGCCTTGCCAGAGTTCTTCAACGGAAAGAACAAGTCCAAAACTCCAGAAATGTGAGTTTACACACACACACACACACACACACACACACACACACACACACACACACACACACACACACACACACACACACACACACACACCAGTCCCACATATATAAAAATGCAGCTTTCATATAATAAGTCTCCTATCATTCTAACGGGACATACTGCGACATCTCAACACAGATACCTGGCCTATCGAAACTTCATGATCGACACGTATCGGCTGAATCCTCAGGAGTACCTCACCTCCACCTCCTGCCGCAGGAACCTGACTGGAGATGTTTGCGCCATCATGAGGTTCGACAGATCCACATGTTGTTAACTTTTCTGGGTTTTTTTTTTTTGTTTTTTTTGTTTTTACATATTAATTTGGTTGGATTAATGGGCAGTGGCTAACTCAATAAAAAATATTTATGAATATTAAAAACTTACCCTAAATGAATTGAATTGTTGTATTATGCAAGTTAACACCTACTGGGAGGCCTTCAGCCAAACACAGTCCTGAAGAAATGCCATGCATTTGACTGGTACCTTTGTAGGTGCCACACATGCTTTAAAGAGAAGATGATAAGTAGCTTTTCATTGTTTTAATTATTTTTTTAATGTAATTATTCCCCCTCCCCCTCCAGGGTACATGCATTCTTGGAGCAGTGGGGTTTGGTGAACTACCAGGTCGATGCAGAGTCTCGTCCATTGCCAATGGGCCCCCCACCCACTCCTCATTTTACTGTGCTGGCTGACACACCCTCTGGCCTCATGCCTCTTAACCACAGACCCCAACCGGTAAGGACAACTTAAAGAGGGAAGGAAGAAGTAGGTTTGAATCCACTTGTGCAGCCAAGGACCATATTTTTTGAGGATAAATAGATTGGTTCCAAATAAAGAAATTTTTGAGCAATGACTCTCACTCCAGAGTGGCTTTTAATAACATCCCTGAACGTTATCGCTAAACACCTAAATTAGTTTTGTGGGGTTTTTTGTTTTGTTTTTTGTTTTTATACCAAATATAGATCAAATCCTGAAGAATTTTGTCCTTTTTGCTAGCAATTCACTTTAAAAGGCAAGCATGGAATCTGTGATTTGATTGTTTGTTTTGTTTTTCTGGCCAACACACCAACACCAAAAGATGTTTAACTTTGATTAAGATGTCAAAAGAAAAACAAACTGAAATAGTTGCAAACCAATTATCACTGAAATTATAATAATAAAAATCACAGCTGTGTTGTTTTCTCTGGGTTCCCTCCATTATACCCTTGTACCATTTCATTGATGAGCTTCATTTGTAAAACTGCTGCATCAGATGGTCCTATTGCAAAAAAATACATCTTCATACAGACGGTTTGCTAATGTGTGGCCATTTTATTCCTTCCAGATTCCTCCTCCACAGCCAATGCCCAATTTTGCAGACAAAAGCAAAGACAAGCCCATTGACCTGCAGAACTTTAGCCTTCGTTCTGACCTCTACAACAGGAAAAGCATCAAGGTTGGAACTTGTTTAACTTCCTAATGTGTTTTTCATGTTTAAAGTTCTAACAGTCTCTCTGAGCTGGTGTGTTAGAATTTAAAAACAAAGAAATGTCTATTGTGGACTTTGATTCCTCAGGGTAAAGCAGGCAGCACTACCAGAGATTGGACTGAGCAGGAGACTCTGCTGCTGCTCGAGGTGAGTCTTCAAGTACAGAAGATAGGAGTGTCCTGTTTTAAATAAGAAAAACTTCCAATGTTTGGCTGCTGATCATAAGCTCAGCCTGTTCTTATGACCTGATAAAAAAAACAACAACACTTTTTTCTGTCATTTTCTTTCTATGTTTTTTTGTCTTTAACAAAAAAAGATGGCGATAAACTCTTTATGCCTCATGGAATTATAAATATTGCTTTATTAAATGTTCTCTGGCTTTCTTTTTATAATAAGACTTGTATCGTCACTCCTGTCACCTATGGCTAGGCCCTGGAGATGTATAAAGATGACTGGAACAAGGTTTCGGAGCATGTTGGTTCACGCACCCAAGATGAGTGCATCCTGCACTTCCTGCGGTTGCCCATTGAAGATCCATACCTGGAGAGTACGGAGGCCACACTTGGGCCTCTTTCCTATCAGCCCATACCTTTCAGCCAGTCTGGGAACCCAGTCATGAGCACAGTAGCCTTCCTGGCATCTGTTGTGGATCCCAGAGTGGCATCTGCTGCAGCCAAGGCAGCACTAGGTGAGAACTGGTGGGAAAGAGCCATAAACTGCGGGGTTTAAATCTATACGATATTTTAATGAGCTTCTGTATTTTAATTGCTAAATAGCTAGAAACAGAAACATTTACAACAAATATCAGTGCAGCAGTTTCTTGACTTCAGAGGAGATACTAGAGATTTATCTGTATATTCAGTTTCATTATCTTAAACAACATCATGCAGCCACAAATATACATGGGTTGGGTTTTGAATGGTTCTGATTTTTGAACGTTAAAGAGGAGATGTCTGCCTTTTGGTTACACGTGTTACTTTTGTGTAACTAAAAGTGACCTGTTACACAAGTTAGTAATATTTTTCCTGGTCTTGTGCCAGTTACACTAAAAACAAAAAGACCAGTAGAAGATAAATGTAACTACTGAATTGCTCAGATAACGTAACATGAGATTTAGTTGAGACAGCAGACAAACACTGGCCACTGTAATTAATAAATATCAAATGTAATTAATAGAATATGAGCCGATACTGATGTGTGGCTTTTATTTTTCTTTTTAAGTGGGAAGAATAACAGGGGGAAAGTAGCTATGTACAGGTAAAAAAAATGGTTTAGCTCTGTGAGTAATTAACACTGTTACTACTGCTTTTTGAAACTAAATAAAAAGAGAACACCAAGTGAACACACAATACTGAAAGCAGCTCCAAAAACGGTCTGTGCATATGTGACTACTTTGTCATTATAAAGTGAATAAACACGAGCTGCACAGTCCAGCTGGCATGCTTGGGAATATAATACTAGCTTCATGTCTGAGCACACCATGAACTAATGAAATGTCATATTACTATCAATGAGAGTCTGAAAGTAAAAAACATCCACTCTTTGTTTGCAGAGGAGTTCTCTCGTGTACGTGAAGAGGTGCCAGCTGAGTTGGTGGAGGCTCACGTGAAGAAGGTGCAGGAGGCAGCCAGAACTACTGGGAAGGTGGATCCCGCCTTTGGTTTGGAGAGCAGCGGCATCGCTGGAACTGCCCCCGAGGAGCCAGAAAAGACTGGTGAGTGTTGTTTGTACAGATAGTAAAGAAAGACAGGCTGATGCCTCCAAGCCAACCTCGAAAGTCTTTAACGTATTTCTAAACATGTTAGAAGGTGTAATACCTCAAGCATTTCCTGATTGGGGGAAGGCAGGTATCATCTAAAATAATCGTCTGTCTTTGCTGAGGTTTGGTAGTTTTGTGACCAGCTCCAACATCACGATGTTATTCAGCAATGAGGGATGTCCACTCTAATGTAAATTGCTGCTCTGTGCATATGTCCAGGCTAACCGATGTTTCTCATCATATTTAGGCTCGTATTTGACTTTTGCTACACATCAGTCCTTTTACCAGCAGGCTACTGAGGAGTAAAGACATATTGTGAAATGTTGTGGTGTTTCTGTGTACACTGCTGTGGTAACCAGTGGATTAAAGCTGCGGTTGCAGATGGGGCAGCGCAGTGGGAGGAGGTGAAGGAGAAAACTGGGTCACCACACTCATGGATGTTCTCATCGCGTTCTCTCTCTCTGTGTTGTCTTGAAAATTACCCACATCGCCCCTGCACACAAACAAACACACACACACACAATACTTATCACTTGTTAAAGATTAATGCTCTCTTGAGCTACAGTTGTAATCAATAAGTTTAAATGTGTTCCATGCCTCCTTTAGCCTAAAGCACTCAACTGGCACGAAATCAATATTCAAACTCTTAACATACGCTCAAGTGCACCCGTGACATGGTTTAACACTCAGCCACACGCATGTATTCACCCGGTCACGTGTGAGTGTACACACAACACTTATCATTTCCTGTGGGCCTATTCATTTAAAGTGCTTTCAACCTTAGTACCTGCATGTCAAACGATGCTTTTTGATGTTGTTTATCTCAGTAAATCAATAAGTTAATTTCACTCCAGACAGGATGATATATTCAGCTACAGTCATATCACAAATGTTGGTAATATCTATGTAAATTTAGAATGTATTTAAAATAAGCTCTGACCCTCTTTGTTAGTTTTATCTGTCTGACAGATGCTGATTTTTCAGTCTTGCTGTCAATTACAGAAACCACAGAGCCGGAAAAGATGGAAACAGACTCCGACTCCCAGCAGGTTGACAAGGTGAGACCACCTTTCATGCATCTTCAGATGTTCACTGTCTCATAGGAAAACATCTATTTATAAATGGATATTATAATAAATCCCCTACTAATTAAAAGGTCAAACTGATTAATAAATCAGATTAAAACATCCAACTCGGGCCATGTGCATACCTGAATTCATTCATGGTTTAGGTTTTTCATTGAAAGTACACAATATAACCAGACTTGGGGTGACAAGCATTGGTAATGGAGATGCAACATAATCCCATTCAATGGTGAGGTAGATTATTTTGATCAAAACTATGGTTTGAATTATACCTCAGGTTTTATTAAGAGTGTATTAATTGCAAAATATTGCGAAGTGTCTTACTACCAGCCAGATCAGTTAATCATGTTTTGCTCAAGAGTAAAAAATGAAACAAAACAAAGACTAACTACATTATTCTGATGTTATTACAAGGTTACAGCTTCAGATAGTCTGGCATGCTGTAACAGGTTCATGAGTGTTCCTGTACAGACAGATGACCTGTCACTTATTACATTGATAGCCACTTCACTTATTTTTTGCACAATTTAGAACTTTCCAGTTCATTTACTTTTAGCCTTCGTCTCGTGCTTTAAAAAGCGAGTGAATGTAATGACACTAGTGGCTGTTGACTTAATTATTCTCTTACATTAGTGATTGGGGGAAGAAAGTTAACAGGGGCGAGATTTGATCAACTATTGAGTGTACTCGCAGCATTTTGTAGGTGAAAAACCTTGAATGAATGTCCTTTATTCAACACTTTTAAGCAGCTAGCTACTCTGAACCACACTTATTTCTCAAATCTCAGAGCAAATCTTAAATTCAGACTCTCAGTACAGTTGTTGTTGTTGGGGTTTTTTTTTCCTTCTGTGGTGGCACGCCTACCATTTTTGATTTTCCTCAACCTTCAGGGTGAGTTGAAGGATGAAGCTGAGAAGCCGAGCGAGTCTGCCGAGAAGAGCGACAAGACAGAAGCAACAGAAAAGGTGAAAAAAGAGGGAGCGGAGGCATCGGAGCGTGAAGAAGAGAATGAAGAGGGAGGGGAGGCTAAGACCGCTCAAGCAGGTAACAGTTTATGCCAAAGTGAAACTAAAGCTCCATTTCACAGGCATGCAACTTTGTTTTTAAATTGCAATTTAAAGGGTCTACTTCTGGTTGATTATCCTGATGATTTGCTAATTTATTTAGTGTTTTATTGTTTAATTAGTCTGTAAAATCTGATAATGTTTTTCCACACACATTCTTTGAAAAGTCTACATAAAGTGCTTGATCTTTTCTATTTTTTCTTTTCCTTATCAGACAAAGACAAAGAGGAGTCTATGGAGACATCATCTTCAGACCAGGAGAAGGAGAAGGAGAAGGAGGAGAAAACCCCTACAGAGGAGGGAGAGGACAAGGGCAAGAAGCTGGAACATGATATCGGAGAAGGAAACATTGCCACTGCGGCTGCTGCTGCCTTGGCATCTGCTGCCACAAAAGCCAAGGTAAGACTGCAGGACTGCTGACTCTGCAACAGCAATTGCATGGAACAACTTCAGCTTTTCTCAAATGACACTGTGTTGCTGCTATAATTTTGTGTACCTGTTGTTCTGATGGAATCCTGTACTTTTTTTTTTTTTTTTTTGTGTTAAAATAGTAAAATGCTGGAAATGGTTATTTAGCATTGATTAGATATTGACCATCAGCCCATTGCCTTCCTTTTAGCATTTGGCAGCAGTGGAGGAGCGGAAGATCAAGTCCTTGGTGGCTCTGCTGGTCGAGACCCAGATGAAGAAACTGGAGATCAAGTTGAGACACTTTGAGGAACTTGAGACCATCATGGACCGTGAGAAAGAGGCTGTAAGTCAGAAATACTTCAATACAATGTTGTATTCTGTTGGGCAGCTGGACTCTTCACTTTCAGTTAATGCAGGCACTCAAATCCTCTAATGCTCAGTAAAGGCTTATAACTGTGGTTATCAAAAATGAAGGTGAGCTGTTAACAGAAGTTCATCCGGCACTTTAAAACTACGCCTAGTCTCTAAAGTGGAAAATTAGCTGTTTGAAGCAAAGACAGATTTATAAAGTACCCACCTCTCAGACAAAGTGTCTACAGATCTTTAAAAGGTCTATAAAATTATTAATGCAACTAATACGTTTTTTAAAAAGACTTGAAGTCAAAGGAGAATGTTTTTAGTCACAGGTTACTTTTAGCTGCTTCCGTATTTCCCAAGAGGTCACCACAGCGGATGGCTCTGCATGCTTGGTTTGGCACAGATTTCATGCCAGATGCCCTTCCTGACACAGCCATCCCATTAATCTGGGATTAACCTCGTGTGGTTATTATACTATAGGGAGTGCAGAATTATTAGGCAAGTTGTATTTTTGAGGAATCATTTTATTATTGAACAACAACCATGTTCTCAATGAACCCAAAAAACTCATTAATATCAAAGCTGAATGTTTTTGGAAGTAGTTTTTAGTTTGTTTTTAGTTTTAGCTGTTTTAGGGGGATATCTGTGTGTGCAGGTGACTATTACTGTGCATAATTATTAGGCAACTTAACAAAAAACAAACATTTCAATTATTTATTTTTACCAGTGAAACCAATATAACATCTCCACATTCACAAATATACATTTCTGACATTCAAAAACAAAACAAAAACAAATCAGCGACCAACATAGCCACCTTTCTTTGCAAGGACACTCAAAAGCCTGCCATCCATGGATTCTGTCAGTGTTTTGATCTGTTCACCATCAACATTGCGTGCAGCAGCAACCACAGCCTCCCAGACACTGTTCAGAGAGGTGTACTGTTTTCCCTCCTTGTAAATCTCACATTTGATGATGGACCACAGGTTCTCAATGGGGTTCAGATCAGGTGAACAAGGAGGCCATGTCATTAGTTTTTCTTCTTTTATACCCTTTCTTGCCAGCCACGCTGTGGAGTACTTGGACGCGTGTGATGGAGCATTGTCCTGCATGAAAATCATGTTTTTCTTGAAGGATGCAGACTTCTTCCTGTACCACTGCTTGAAGAAGGTGTCTTCCAGAAACTGGCAGTAGGACTGGGAGTTGAGCTTGACTCCATCCTCAACCCAAAAAGGCCCCACAAGCTCATCTTTGATGATACCAGCCCAAACCAGTACTCCACCTCCACCTTGCTGGCGTCTGAGTCGGACTGGAGCTCTCTGCCCTTTACCAATCCAGCCACGGGCCCATCCATCTGGCCCATCAAGACTCACTCTCATTTCATCAGTCCATAAAACCTTAGAAAAACCAGTCTTGAGATATTTCTTGGCCCAGTCTTGACGTTTCAGCTTGTGTGTCTTGTTCAGTGGTGGTCGTCTTTCAGCCTTTCTTACCTTGGCCATGTCTCTGAGTATTGCACACCTTGTGCTTTTGGGCACTCCAGTGATGTTGCAGCTCTGAAATATGGCCAAACTGGTGGCAAGTGGCATCTTGGCAGCTGCACGCTTGACTTTTCTCAGTTCATGGGCAGTTATTTTGCGCCTTGGTTTTTCCACACGCTTCTTGCGACCCTGTTGACTATTTTGAATGAAACGCTTGATTGTTCGATGATCACGCTTCAGAAGCTTGGCAATTTTGTGACTGCTGCATCCCTCTGCAAGATATCTTGCTATTTTTGACTTTTCTGAGCCTGTCAAGTCCTTCTTTTGACCCATTTTGCCAAAGGAAAGAAAGTTGCCTAATAATTATGCACACCTAATATAGGGTGTTGATGTCATTAGACCACACCCCTTCTCATTACAGAGATACACATCACCTAATATGCTTAATTGGTAGTAGGCTTTCGAGCCTATACAGCTTGGAGTAAGACAACATGCATGAAGAGTATGATGTGGACAAAATACTCATTTGCCTAATAATTCTGCACTCCCTGTACATTGTGGGGAGATCCAGAACTGCTTGTTTTGGATGTTTTTGGTGACCCAACAGCAGAGTACTCATTTTGAAGTCTGCTACTCAAGGCTCATGCATTGTAATGTAAATTCTCTGCAGACAAGTCCGAGCAGTGGCAAAAAACAGGCAGCCACATGGACGTCACAGATACACACAATAATCAAGGCTTAAAACCTTGTTTGTGTCTCCTCTCAGCCTTGAGCCGGGGATCTTTTGTGTGCGCCAAATGTTTCAACCACTACACCACAGAGTCAAGAACGTTTTCATTCTCACCACCGTGAAAATCTCCGGCACATAATGCTACTCAATTAGCTCATACAGCATGACTGCATCGTTAAGGTTTCACCTAATAGGTTTTGCATATGTGCAAATGGTTTACTGTAGCAGTCTGAAAAGATAAATATTGGGATGGTGTTTTAAAATTAACCAAATATTTGTACGTTTCCTTAAACACCATTTTAACTTGCCATCAACAGGTTTCCTTGGGAAGGGTATATTTCACTTTTATGCGACTTTCACAGCATATTCTCTTAAGATTGTGTTATAAAGGTCTTACATTTAACTTGTTCATACTTACAGATACCCCATCTTAGCCTGTGAAATATTTTTTTATAAAAAGAACAACACGTGTAACAAAATATTGAGATAAAGTTGAATGTTTGATTTAAACTCCTAAATTTAAGAACAGACATTTTAAGTTGGGACAAATGTCAATATTTTAGGAGGTTTAAAGGTGGAACATGAGTGCACACATTACACCACTACCATATAATTAATAGGTAAATACACAAATATCCTTACTTGTTAGAAGTCTTTATTAGACTGTTTAAAAAAATGTAAAATAATTGTAAAACACTTTAAAATGAAAAAGAAATATAACTATTTGGATTAGCACATCCTTTGGAGTTGTCCAGAAAAGACTGCGTTACAAAGTTTCGCTTCTTCTGTTGCTATATTGGCACAAGTAACTAATAAAGATTTAATTCATCAACAGATATTGGCCAGTCAACAGGTTTGTCCCCACTTGGCCCAAGTCTTCCATAGAGATTGAAAAAGAGACGCAGCATTAATTCTCTGTGAGGAGAACATTTTTTCCAAAGCAAAGCTGTTGTTCAGTGAGGCAAGTGAAAGTGTTACCTGCCCCGACAGAGCAAATGAATGACTCTCAGCTCTTGTTTGTGTGTGTTCTGTCCCTGCACAATCCCTGGAGACGCTAGTGAGAGTGTAAAACTGTGTTTTCACGGTAGCGGCATTGGCAGTGTAGCCCAGTTTCACAGCTGTAAACAGTGCATGAAAAGGAGTCTGGTTAAAGAGGCTTTCTGAACGCTGGAATGAAACCAACCCACTCCTGCTGCTGTTCCTAACATAAACTGTAAAACACTGAGACTCTAAAACAAAGAAACACAAGGCTTTATTTAGAGCTGTATGTGCTATGCAGAAGGAACTGAACAGACCTCCCCCTTTCTTTTTCTGATTTTTGTCATGAAGCTAGTTTATTTCTTTTTAGCTTCATAAACGTTCTTTTTAGCTTCATAAACGTTCTTTTTGACTTTGGCTGTAGTTCTTTATTTTTATATCCATGTTTTGAAATACCCACCTGATGATACTGTGGGTCCAGTCTCATCAGTATAAGGAATGTGTGGTGAGTGCAGTGGCCTATGTAGTTATTGTAGGACTTCGCTCATTCATCTCAGCATAGCTGCACACACACTAGCTGTACATCTGCTGCAAGTTCAGTCTGGAGGAAGAATTATTGCTGCCAGACTAGAGAAGTTCAGGAAAGGCCGCTGATTGACATCAGGAATGGCCAAAACAGCGACCTGTTTAGTTGGACAAAATGGAAATGAGCACGAGCTCTTCAGTTCTTAAATGCATGCACAGTTTTTAAAGATTTAAAAAAAAAAAAAAGTTTTTAAAAGTAGTTGTAAAATATACCTTTGTGGCCTGTAACAAGAAAACCTCTATGTGTAAAAACTGTGTTTCGATTTCATGGCCATGGTATTCATAAGTTAGGCTTCTGCCCTGTAAAATATGCAGGACTGCATTTTGTCAGTGTGCACCTTTTTGGCGTAAAGCAGACTTTATCAGGATATAAAGCAATGAAAATGTAACTTTATGTACTGCAATACCTGCCAGTTGTTGGTGGTATTTGGTATTATAACTGTCTTAAAATAATCTTTCCTCATGGTTCCTGCATTTCTGTGCAGTTGGAGCTTCAGAGGCAGCAGCTGCTAACTGAGCGTCAGGCGTTCCACATGGAGCAACTCAAATACGCCGAAATGAAGGCGAGGCAGCAGATGGAGCAGCAAGCGGCAGCCGCGGCTGCTGCTGCTGCAGCTGCCCAGGCCCAAGGACAGGGGCCTGGGGCTGGACCACACTCTGGGCCCCCTCCACCAGGCATGCACCCAGGAGGACCTACACCACACCACGGAGGACCTCCTCCCCACCACGGAGCACCTCCACCACACCATGGAGGGCCCCCACCCGGCGCTGCAATGCACCCTGGCTACCCCCCAATGGGTCACCACCCAATGGCCCCTCACCACCCAGGACAGACAGGTGAAGGGAAAGGAAAACTACACTGGTGCTCAAAGTGATACAGAGATTAAGGAGCTTTGAAACAGGGGGAGCAGATGTGTGCTTTTAGATATTGTGAAATATTAGCATTTTCATATGGAAAGAATGTCAGCAGCTTTACCAGGTTATGACTTTCTTTGTTTTACACATTTGCCATATCAGATATTGATGGCTCAGTAGCTACTCTCTGCTGCCTTTAGTGGGTTGTCTTTCATATATACCCAAAGTTATACTAGCAGCTATGTTTTGTAGTCTTAGATCTTGGCCACTTGTTAGCCAGCTTGGTAGTAACTGCTAACTTGCTTAACAATTTTAATCTTTTTTCTTTTTCTATTTTTTTTAATTTATTTTTTATAAATGATGCCTTAATCTACCTAAAAGAACAGCTACATGAATTACTTTATTAAAGTCCCACTAATTTGGACTGGTATTTTGGTCATTTGGACTAACCCTTGGTGATTATTTGCTTTTGGGAACTGCAGGAAAATGTGGACATAATTGGCTCATTACATTAAACTTCAGCAAAATAACATATCAAGTGTTCTCAGAGAATAAGGACAGAATGGATTAAATGGCTTTTTTTCTCTACAAAATCATGTTAGTTGTTGGTTGAGTGTTTGTTTCTGGTTTGAAGCACCTCATGTAGGTTTTCTTCCTTATGTCCATCTGATCTCCATGTGTCTGATTTCTCTTATTTGTACTTTTCATGCTGCAGGACCAATGGGACCAGGTCAGCCAATGCCTGGACGTATGATGTCTGGCCCTCCTTCTGCTGGGCCTCCTCCCGGTGGCATGCCTCCCATGATGCCCCCACGCCACCCCGGAGCCCCCAACGGCATGTGTAAGTATAAATAGTCACCCTCTCATTATGCTTGTGTTGTTTTTGAATATGTATAAGCAAACTCAAGGTGGTTTATTTCTGTTGATTTGTGAAAATTTAATTCACCAAAACCAATACACGCTAAATTATGGCCTTGTTTCTAGGATCCTTTATTTACCCAACAAACAACCTAAGAAAAAAAATCTTTCTGGGAAATTCAAATAATGCTTTGACCCGGAGCTGACAGCTGGTATTTACTTTGAATGTCAGCTGCAGCTAAACATTTGGATCATTGCTGCTTATTAGCATCACAGCACGCACAGACCCTGTGGTTTGCATTGATTTCTCTAACCTTGTAAAGCAGCCAATCAGCATCTGAAATTAAGCACCAGTGTAATGATATGCATTTAAGTTTTTTGGCAGCTGCTGTTTGTGTTTCCACGTGTACTAAAGCTGAAATTTGAACTCTTTGAATGGTGTTACTTAATCGTATTTTTTGTTTTGCATTGTATTAAAGAGACTTCTCAGCATTTACATTTAGGGATGGGTATCGTTTAGGTTTTATCCGATACCGGTGCCAAATCGGTACTTTTGAAACGGTGCCGGTGCTCATGGAGAACACAAAATTGGTCCAAAAACCTCTCATGGTCAGCTGGTTTTTTGTAAAAAGATAACAATGTTAGCCTTTTCTGCAGCTATGGGGCATATATGGTATCACTCTTAGCTGGAAGCAGTGCTTAAACAATGGAAAAAATACAAACTTTGTCCAAAAACCTCTCATGTTTAGCTGTTTCCCTCTTTTTCTTTGGTCATTTTAGCCTTTTTGGCCAGGGTGAAGGGAGTATCTGCCATCAAACAAGAAGACAGCCGCATGTAGCTATGATGATGTTTGCTAGTTCACCTTACATGCATTAATGTAATAACGTGGTTAGCCTACTCAACGTAAATTACACACGAACAACATTAAGCTACTCACGCCGAGAAGAACGGCTGCTGCTGCCATCAAATACAGCGCATTTCTCGGCTTTTAAAAAAAAAAACGCTATGCGTCGCCAGGTGTTTCATCGGATTCTTGGTGTTACTTCCTTTGACAGTATCACAGTATCAGCTTAAAGCACTTGTTGCAGGCTGCTGAGTTTGCATATTTTGCTGTGAAGTACAGCCAGACTTTTGACCGCTTCGCCTTGGACATTTTTAATCTGTAGCTCTGCATAAAAGAACGTACGTACCTGGCCCCACCTACTGTCCTCGGAAACGTAAAATGATTGGCTAGAAGTGTATCACAGCTCAGGAAAAAAAAGCACCGAAATAAAGCACCGAAATGTGAGCTGCTTTTCGGTCTGGTTACTACCGTTTATGTCAGAACCGGTACCCATCCCTATTTACATTCCTCAAGAGAAACAAAATTTGTTCGATTTATTGCAGGTGACATATTATAGCGATACCATTAATTCTTAGACTGTTAACTTTTAAAGCTATGTTTGCACTTTTTGATACCTAACCTGTAATTATTTTTTTTAAAGGAGGAGAAAAATACAATTTTCTTCATGCCTTAGGATGTCATTTATGTTGCCCATCAGCATAAGTTATGGTTACCAGAAATCAATGCGGGCTTTAATTTAAAGCCTCACACCACTGCTGTGTGTGTTAGTCTAATAATTGCCCTGTAGCTAGGTTAAGCGTTGTAGATTGTTGTGATGAGATGAAACCTTTTTGTCTTTAAAGATACGGACTGTTTTTGATGTATTTTGCCTCATCATCCAGTAGAGAGAGCTCTTAAAGTCAGATATCAGCTTTACAAATTGCATCCACAATTAACCTGTGATGAATAAATTGTACTGGAGGAGGATGGTAGCCACTTGAACCACTGAAAAAGCGGTCTTTGAGAATTTCTGGTTCTGTGAAAAGCTCTTCACGTCCAAGCTTATCACTTAGTGAAGCAGTGTTGTAATGTTGTCTTGAATATGACAGAAGAGACAGTGCAGCTGCGACTGCACAGAGAAATGCAAATGATGAAAGCCAGACTAAAGGGTTAAATACCATGTAGAACTGGTTCATTACACATGACTGGTATTGAAAATACCAGGATTACAGTTACCTTCATATTCATTTATATATTAGTTCAAACTTTAGCTTGCTTCCTTTATGCTCTAAAACCAAGATTTTCCTTCTTAGATCCTGGTCCACCACCTGCACAGCCTGAAGCGATCCCTCCTGCTCCTGTAGGTCCTCCAGCACCTCCGAGTGGGCGAGTGGCTGACAACTAAGAGCTACACACAAACACGCGCGGACACACACACACACACACACACACACACAAAAGCACACAAGCTTGAAGCTAACTCTCTGAACATCAACCCCTTTTTGATGGCCTTTGCTACTGGCTCGGTATTTTTCACTCAGCACTCACATCTACTATAAACTTCATCACAGGATACACACACAGACACACACAGACACACACAGGGTTCAAAAGCAGAGGTAACCTGACATTTCACACATGCACCCATACATGCAGACTTCCACTCAGGGCACAGCGGCAAGGGTCGTCTACTTATAAACACTGTTTTCTGCTCTGTTGGGCCAAACCAAGGATTTAGACAATGACCCTGTGTACAGAAAACAAAACAAGGAGACAGAACAAATAATGATTTAAAAAAACTGTCTCATCTCTTTTTCTTTTTCCTCCTTTCTTTTTCCAGTGCTGTTTTAATTGCACTGAAACCCCCTTCCAGTCTCACAAAACACACGCCCTGCTTTTTGTCTGGTTCCTCTTTCTCCAAGACAAACACTAGGGGGAGCTAGCGAGACTAGAGAGCTGGTGTGACCTGTAGGGGTGGGTGGTGTGTGTGTGTGTGTGTGTGTATTGAAGCAAGCAGATTTTTCAGACATTAACATGAATAAAACACACATGGGGGACCCAGCCTGCCCTCACTCTTGTCTTGTCGAGTATCTACCTCTCGCTCCTCTTGAAATGATACACTGTAGTTTTGTGTGTGTGAGTGTGTGTCTGTGAATGTGTGTGTCAGACAGAGGGCTGGGTGATGGTCATTTGTGCCTTTTTTTTTTTTTTTTTAATGTATGGAATCTGTTTTTTACTCACTTCTCCTCTAGCTGATTTTGAGATATAAAGTCAAAACTGAACAAAGAGGCAGGCGGAGATTTAACTTTAGGTCTGCCTTTGTCTGATAAGGTGCATCCTCCTTGACCCCCCAAAAATGGCAGCTGTAAATACTGTTAACAGTATCTGAGTATAGGCGTGAGAGACAGTACCTGCTGAAAAGGTTTAAATTGTTCTTAGTTGTGCTTGAAATGTAAGGGTTCAACTAAAATTACTTTTTTTTCCCAACTTTTTACTGGACTTTTTACTGGACTTTAAAATTCCATTTAAAAAAAGACCAGAAATTTCCAAGTTCTCTTCTCAGTACTTTGTGACCTCCTAATCAGAGAAGTAAAATCTTTAAATTGTATGATTTTAACATTTAAAAGTTTTGCTTACTAAAGACATTTGCAGTATTTGGCAAATATAAACTAAATTGGAAGCTAAATCTCATTTTGTGAGGCACAAGTTAGGACTTTCCAGCCATGAAAGGAAGTACATCCACCTCCTTCCTCTGTCTGTCACACCACCTGCAGCACTGTAACGCACACACACAGACATGTAAGCTAAGCTGTGGCGAACACTGGAGGCTGCATGCACACACCGACTTGGCCAGACCCTGCCACAAAGCACTGGACAAACACACATGTAATCTCCTGCTGACCTTCACACAGCCTTTACAGAGAGGGAGACGCTGTGATGCGGCTGAAACATCACAACACGACGATGCTCTTCCTCAGCACGGTGGGCTTCTAGATGTTTTTAGGTGCTGATACTGTAGCGATTAAACCCCGCCCCCCTCTCTTATGCTCAGTTTCTTCACGCCTAGTGCTGCCTACCTCGCTAACCCCTCTTCCCCCTCCTCCCCTCTTTAGTGCACGTTTTGCATTAATTTCCAGCTACTGTAAAACTCTGCAATATCCTCATTTTTGTGTATCAAACCATTACACGGAAAAATATTAAGTTACTAAGTAATCATAACTGTTTAGTCCTTAAACGCTCTGTCCTGTCATGTCACAGTAAATTAAATTAAACAAGGGGCGAAACCACTGAATACTTGTGTGCAGATTTGGTATTTAAATATCAGCTACTCAAGCTGGATGCTGGTTTCCTTTATCTTTTTCTGTAATGGGAAATTTAAAGTAACCTCAGCTGAGAGAAAAACAGTTATTGCGTGTTAATTTTCAGTATCAGCTGAACAAAGTGTCTGAAAAAATTTAAATTAAATCCCATAGCTATAAAAGGGGGGAAAAGGAACATTATGGGCTTTTTGTTTTTGTTTTCGTCTCCTCTGAATTAGTTCTAGGATAGGACAACAGTTTCACCACAAGATCCATTTGTTAGCTGCGGTTTGTCGCAGTATTCCCCACATTTTCCATTGCTCAGGTTTCCCTTTTCTGAGCTTTTTAAAGTATTTTCATGTCAGTAATCTTGGAAATTAAAATCGGAATTTTATTCCTCGAAACGAGTCGTTCTCAACATTTGGAAGCCCGTTTTCCTCATGACGTAGTTGTTTTTGTCAGGTCATCAGCAAGTGCTTTCAACCCATTAAAAACATTTTATGACACTTGCAAGTTAGCTTTAAATAAATTAAAATGTTTATTTTATTCCTGCTGCTCTAATCATCATTTCAACTAGTCTGCATTCACCATCCTGCATCGTTCTAAAGCTGACATACAAGTGAATAATAAATCCAATATGAGGATGTTTTAATGTGAAGTCTTAACCAGAACTACTACTCCTTCCCTGTTGCTAGCACTGTTAGTATCTCTGCTACCTCCTCCTCCATCTGCTAGCTACCTCTTCTAGAAATCTTCCTCTTGCTATCTACTACCTCTCTGCGCACCCCTTTGCTACCTCTTGTTCCCCACCTCCTTCCTTTTTGTTTCTTCTTAATTTCTTTTAAAATAATTTCTTTGTCCTGCCCACATGACTGCTGCATCACTGACTGTTGCCCTCTTCTCCCAGTCTGTTGGAAGAAGAAAGCACACAAACACACCGTACAATCCCTCGCTCACACTCTCGTTCAACGTGCCCTCCCATTCAACATTTTACCAGGCTTGTTATGTAATATCACTTAAATATGATGGGATTTTCTTTACATATATTATCTTTAATGGATACTTTTTTTTGTGTTATTGGTAATGTATTTTCAAGGAGATGTTTTGTGTAGATGGAAGTTCTCTCTGTTCTTTGTAGCATTTGTTTCTCTCCCCCCCTCTTTTTTTTTCTTCTTTTTTTTTATTATTTTGTATGGGGTCTGTTGGTACTTGGACCTAGACACTGTCGAATAAACTGTGTTTTGTATGAAAATGTCTGTTTCTTTGTCTTTTCTCTTTAGACTAAAAGCACAATTGCTAAAATTGCAAAAGTTTTCATCTGAAACTGCACAAAAAGAAGAATGTAGAAAATAAGTATGTTTTTATATTGCCGTTACAAGATTGTATTTTAAAAATTAATCACCTGAAAGCCCAAGTCTTAACAATTAAGTAATTCTTAAAGTTAATTCAGAGTTTTAAAAAAAATTGCTATTAGTGAATACTGAATTAGTCATTTCCAAAAGAAAAAAAACAGATTACACGAGTAGTACATTGCTTCATATTTGTAAGGGTTAATACTTCATGTGATTGTGTTTTTGTGAACTACAAGCTTCAAGAGGACAAACTGGATAATCTATCCTGTGCTTTTGTGTCGGGATTAGGGACATTGCTCCAAAACATCTGCACATAATGCATTCACAATGTGTAAATTACAGTTTTCAGTGACGTCACAGGCTTAGTCGGCTTTTGTGGAAGAAAATTGGTGAAGTCTAAACGTCTGTTTGAGACTTGAAATGAACAGTAGATTTTTAGAGCACCATGCAATGAATCAACACTGACCAAACAGAACATGCATATGTGGTTGTCAATGAAAAAAGTTGAATTAAATCACAATAAACTATTCTTTCAAGCTCCTTATGATTAATTTGTAATGCCATTACCTCTTCAACAATGGTTATGATAGACACACAGTGCTGTCACATTATTATTATTATTATTATTGTTATTATAATCAAATAATTTGAGCTTTTTCATTTCCTTTGGCACATTTCTTACATTTTTAATTTCCGAAGATACATTTTTCATAACAAAGCTAAAACATTGCATTTGTGTGGCGCACAAATAAAATTTCCTTAAGTATTTTATGTATTGTTTAGACAGCTTCAGAGAATAATTGTAGTATAGGAAAAGAAAAATGAATCAAGTTAACACAGAGGTAAAGTACTGTCCACAAAGTTACTGCTATATGATTTGGGCTGCAAAAGTTATATTTTAGGCTATTATAGTTAAGTGAAATAACAAAGCAACAAACTGAGCATTTTTTCAGGTCTTGGAGGGATCCATGATAACTGGGCTGAAGATGTCATTGGTGTGCTTGTTTTGCTGCCTTAGCTGCTTAGCTCTCTGCTTGTAGAATCTGTGTATGAACAAACGAAGAGGAAAACTAATCCCGCCCGGCTGGCACTGTAATCTGGCGAGGGGGGGATTTCTGCATACAGCAGATTGACCATGTGTATGTTATTGAGAGGTTTGAGGGGCCAGAGGGTGATTACTCCCTGAGTGGGACTGGGAAAGGGGGGATGGGAAGTTTGATGAGAGGGCAATGGAACATCTCTGCTCAAGCACTGTGAGCAACCTCTGGGGATGAAGTCAGTGTGTTGGTGTGAAAAACTGCAGTTCTAATGGCCATCTGATTGTTGTCTCTATAGCTAATTTTCATCTTCAAAACAATTGTTTTTAATAACTAGACTTTACTTTTTTTTTTTTTAAAAAAAGAACCTTACACTAGTATTATCATCAAGGGCATCCAGTGTCAAATCTTTGCCAAATCAATCAATAAGATTTCTATTCTGGATTGACCAAGGTTGTCAAGGACCGCCTTCTAATGGTGTTTACCAACAGGGCCAATTTCTGGTGCTATTTCTTGTTTTGGGGGGCAGCCAGAGATGAGGAAAGACAGTAACATAGGGACTTTAAATAAAAGGACTATGAATGGTAAAAGGTGGAAGCTGGCTTTTAATTATGGACAGAAAAAAGGGAGAGGTATTGTGTCCCATGGATGTATTGATGGAAGACATCCAGATGGTTGCTATGAGAGAAAATTATACTAGAGAGAGGGTGAAAATACAAGCAAACAGCTGAACTTTTTTTGGTTTGGTAAGGTTTGGCCTGGAGGATGACAATCTAACTGCCATATTGCTAACCTGCATCGCAATAACCATGGGCTTTTGTCAAAGGGATGTGATTGTGAATAGTTCTTAATAGTATTTTTAGATACAACTTATAGCCAGTAGTCAGAATTCATTGTTTCCACTTTACATGAGCCAAACCTTTCTCTGAATTTCTTGCCACCATGAAACCACAAAACAGCCTTCTTTTATTGTTTTTAAGACAAATACAGGCATGATGTTGCTGCAGGCAGTGGTTAAAATCTGATGAAAAGTATGTCTGCACTAAGTAGACCCTCTGGTGGTCTGCGGAAATTTCACTTGAGGCCCCTTGATTAATTGCAGGTTGGATAGCAGTCATTACTCAAAGACTTCCCAGGAACACACCTGCTAAGTACTTAAACTGCAAGAGCATTAAAGTCTTGATGTTTTGCCTTCTGCATGGCATCTTGGAAGGACACCTCAGCAGGGTGGCTAACTTTGATCTAGATTTAGCATACTAAATATTTAGCCTGGAGCATCAACATGCTTGGTTAGTTCAGCAAACTAATAAAAAGTGCACGTGAACATTTTTATCAGCATATACGTGATATATTATATAACAGCACAATGGAATATTAAACTGAAGCTCTATTTAGAGTTAATAGTCATGAATAATTTCCCTTTGATTTAAAATTGGCAGCCATCCAGTACAAAGTCTTACTCTAAAACCTGCTGTCCTTGACTGGTTTCCACATCAGAAACCAGCCTAAAACAGGCCGGCTGCCTGCCAACGAGGATACAAAAACGGACCAATTTGCATATTGCTGATGCATACCAAAAATGCCTGACAACGAGATGGAAAGAAGTGGTTGAGGGTTTTACACAAGGGCCTTTTAACTTGACACATGAGCTCAAACATTGGCCTTTTAGTGACAAGACCTTTTAGTATGCAGTCTGAGAAAATAGTGCTGACTTTACAAATATATTTTTGCGTGCTCATCTTACTCTTAGCTTTCTCCTCCTTATTTATCAATATAAATGAGGTTAGCGCATAGAGTTGTATGATTGCCATGAGTTTGTTGAGTACTTATTCAGAATCTGGCTGACTTCCTGTTTGCTTGCCACACATGAGTACGATTAAATAAAAGTAATCTTTCAGGTGTTGTAGAATTTGAATATGTTGAAACGTATTTAACAAATTCTGATCTGTTGAGTAATGGAGTCATTAATGGTGTTTTTAACTTTATTCACCATTTTAAAGCCACTTTTTGGCCTTGTGAACATCATCTGATGGACATACAAGTATTACACAGTTCAGGATTGTTTATTAGAGATTTGGCTGCAACAAAAACGTGTTTTGTCAGCTATATTTTACAATATCCTCTTTCTTATAATCTGTTTATGCTCGTCGCTCCAGCCGGTAACAGCTCCATTTTTCTGAGTCATAAATAGAACTTTGAAAAGACAAAGAGCAAACTTGTAAAATTCACAGTTACAAAAACAGCAACAATTGCTACTAAATAGCTGACAGTGAAGGTTAATACTACTTCATGGTATCCCTAGTATTACAAGATAAAACATGTTATAGTTGCAGTGACATGCTGAATTGAAGTATGCAGTTCAGTGGTGATAATGGAGGTATTGGTATTATATACCCTTAATGCACTTTTTCTCACAGGTCCACATGCTAAAACCACACTTATGTCTTCCCAGAGGTCATGTGGGCAGGAACATGTGTGTTAATGTGTTCTCTCTCTGCAGAGTAAATGCCAGTCGTGTGCCCTAAATGTACAAGCAGAGGGGAAGGTTCAGGATGAGGCTAAGAGATGCCATCCCTGGCCCAGTTATGACCTTTGAAAATTAGCAGTGTCAATCTCTGCTTGACTGGTGTTCTGACTAAAGTGAAACTGGGAGGACTCAGAAGAGTTCTTCACTTCTTCAAAAACAGCCTTGCTGAAAACCCATTTTAACCCTTTTTAAATAAATACACCTTTAAAATGGAAAAGCTATTAGGAATTAGTAGCAGCAGTTGAAAAGGTGGCTTATGCCTCATTTATTTCTGCTTGGTTTGTTAAGTAAAGGACAGAAGAAATGGGAGTGACACCAATATTTTCAGCTAAGGTGATAAAATTTGGTAGATCACACATTTCTCAAACAGAAACAAGGGAAGGGATTGTACTGGTTTTTCACTTTTTTTGCTTTGACTTGGGAAAAAGCATCACATTTGCTGTTCATTCACACTGCACAGTAACTTTAAGTGTTGTGTAAACATCCCATCAGTAAGGCTGTTTCTGGGGGTGACACTTTTGCTTCACCTTTCCTAATGTATTCAACTTAATGTTGTGTTACTTATAGTAATATTCTTGTTGCGATCCCATTGCAACTCTGCAGAGAAAAATTATTTTTGCACCGATTTTGTTGGCAAGCTCTTTCAAAAATGACCTCACGTGTGGCAGTAGATGCAGCGTTACAGCCAAAAATGTTTTGCACACTCACTCTCTCTGTGTGCACTGCCAAAAAATCCTCGACACAACACAGTTTGTTCATTCAGCGCTTCAGATTCTCATTTCATTAGTTTTATTAAACCCGGCTGATGACTTGTCTCATTCACAGATGACTCTGTTACCACTCTGAATCGTGTCCTAAATGTGATCCTGCAGGTAGATGCCCTCAGGTCAGGGCCAGAAAAATTGCTTCTGGCAAAAGTAAATTCACCCTCTGAGGACCGGTTATAGTGATGCATCGAGTTGTGGTCCGGATATTTCTTTGTGAAGCAAAAGATGAGGAGTAAAGGTGAGAGCTGCTGCGGAGAGGGAATATGGGGATTGACAGATAAAATCCAGAGAGAAACAGAGAGAATCTCTGAGCTGCGAAGTGTAAAGCTCATCTGTAGTGGCAGATTGAGTCCAGATGTGGGAGGCTGGGGGGAAGCACAAATGTTAATTATGAAAAGTTTGGGGGAAAATGTGTGTTTATTGTATTTAATGTGTGGCGTGCATGAAAACACATCAGTGGCATTCAGTTAGGGCAAGCAAGGAAGCAGTGCTAGTCTAGTGAACTCTTACAAAAAAAACCTATTCAACTCTATCAAAGAGAAAGTGATCTCTCTTCTTACAGCTCAGACAGCATTAGGCGAGAGCTTTGGTCCCATAAAATATCTCCTGTTGGCATCCATCCTGTAAATTACTGCCATTTTGTAGCCTCATCTTCTGAAAGAAGCTGTTAGAATCTACAGCTTCTGTCATGTTCACCAGCGTGTCTGCATCCTGGTAACAAAATGCTGAGCTTTTCAAGCTGAGAGGCCAGCAGCATTTACTGGTTGTTTGTTTATCCACATTGTGGGTTTGTCTGTGGTCTTTAACGGGAGGCTGACGGGTGCCCCAGTGACTGCACAACAAGCTGTTTTTGGTTCTGCTTTCTTTGCTCTGTGGTGTCCAACTCTAAACCTCAAGGGCCAGTGTCCTGCAGGTTTTAAATGTGTCATTGATCCAACACAGCTGATTTAAATGACTAAATTACCTCCTCACCATGTCTTGACGTTCTCCAGAGGGCTGGTAACGAACTAATCATTTGATTCAGGTGTGTTGACCCAAGGTGAGATCGAAACCCTGCAGGACACCGGCCCTCGAGGCCTGGAGTTCCCCACCCTTGAGCTAAAGTCTGCATATTGTGCTCAAAGAGAGCTAGCATTGTTGCTCTCTTTGATTCAACATAGTTTGCTTTTCATCCTAACAATCACCTCGCCAACATGTGCGATGTACAGGAGTTATATGCAGTTTTTAATGTCTCTCCTTTATCGAGTGTGTGAGTGCATGGGTTGGTTTTGGTTCAGAAGTGGGACTTTCTTCTGGTTCCCGCCCTCTGGCTTACACACCTGGAGGAGTCACACACCTGTTCCCGATGTCCTTGTTTGTGCTACCACTTAAGATAGTGGCAGCGCTGCAGTCTTTGTTGGATTGTTGAGTTTTAACCAGTTAGTGAAGTCTGGCTCCTTCACCACTGGGATTGTGCGGTTTGCCTGTAAGTTGGGACAAAAAAAAAAAAAAAAAAAAAAAAGCAGCTTACCTGCTGTTTCCTTGTCTACGAGGGACCTTTGCGGGAGAGCGGTGAGCTGTTTTGTGTTCTTGGGAGAGAATCTTTGGATCCATGTGGATTTGTGGAATAACCCTGTTGTGTGGAAGCCCAGGACTTTTGCTGGGGTTGATCTCCTGTTAAAACTGTTATTTACTGTAAATAAATAAACGCACTGAACTGTTTGAGTCCTGCCTGACTAGTGACCCTTAACAAACAGGCTACCCCAAAATGCAATGGTAGACATTTCTAAAGTGTCTTTTTAGTGCTCCTTGCAAAACACTAGAGGACCTTTCAGCAGTGTAACAACTGATAAGACCCAAATGTGCAACTCCATTGATGAGATTAAGGTTCAAATTCTTTGTGATAAAAAAGGAGTTGGGACAAAGGTAATCAATGCAACCACACAAACAGAGAAATATGAAGCAAGCAGAGGCAAAAACACTAGAAGACTGTCATGGGAGGAGTACTAAAAGAACACTGCGAACACATCTGGAAGGAAACTAAGGTACGTAAAACAAACCTTAAATACAGATGCAGGTTAGACACATTAAGGTGGAGCAGATAACTGTATAGAAGGGAGAAACAAAAAGCCAAAAGGTAGGCAGAAAATTCAAATTAGCATGCTTTTAAAAATAAAACATGGGCAGAAAGGAGAGTGTTTGTGACAGAATTATATGAAATTGGTTGGCTGAAATACACGGATAAGAAATAACCAGCAGTAACACCTAAACACAAGGACATAGACTTGCAGTCCAAAGCAACTGTGGATTAAAGTGACATTCAATGATTAGTCATGAGACGTTCCAATTAAAGATTTCAGGTTGGCTTTTTATGAAAGTCAGAGGCGCTGCAACAAAGTACTGCCTGTGATCCAACGCTTTTCCTCTACTTGATCTGGGATTACATATACCAAATTAGTTGCCCTTTTTTCTTTTGTTTTTATTTTCTGCTTGCAATGACTATGTTTGATATTGCTGTGTTTACGGCTCGCCCGTCGCCTGGCCCTTATTATTCATTATTTACATATATCATTAGCATTGGCATAGCATTGCTAAAAAAGAAAAGTATGAAATTTAAAAACAATCAGCTTCCCTAACCCAGTGTCTGCAGATGGCTCCCACTCCCTGAGTCTGGTTCTTCAGGAGATTTCTTCCTGTTTAAATGAATGTTTCCTTCTCACTGTCACCAAAGTGCTTGCTCATCTGATTGTTGGACTTTTCTCAGTATTATTGTAGGGTCTTCGCCTTTTATCATAGCATAGAGGCAACTGATGTTGTGATTTGGCACTACATAAATACAATTGAACTAAATCTCTTTCCTTGTCCCTCCCAGGAGTTGACCGATCATTTCCCTCATAACTGCCAAGAAAGCACTTTGATCAGCTGATCAAGAAATAACGGTCAAGACCTCTCAAAGGAGCATCTACAATGTAAGTCTGATAACAGTTTAATATTATAAACTGATGATGAATAACTGATAGCATGTTTACTTGTAACAGTAGAAAGCCTGCAGCGTGCATGCATTTAACTCTGCTAATGTTTAAATTCAGGACAGAATGAGCTAAACCGCAAACAAATTTCCAGTTATTTAATTATTTTACTTTATTTAGGCTGATCTGTTACAGTCTCATGTTTTAGGTGCGATTACACCGCAATTTGTGATGTTACAACTTCTAGGATAAAGAATTGTAAGATGTCTCTTATCTGTATCTGCAGTTTGCCAGTGTACTTTATTTTTTAGAATATTTTCAGTTTGATGAGCAATTAGCTAAAATGATGAGCCATAACTTTTGGTACAACTCAGTGTAAAATTTTTTTGGTTTTTTTTTTTTTTACATACAATAGTTTAGCAAGAATTATGGATGCAAATTCTTTCTGACTACAGTGTTCATGCTGTAGCAAAACCACAGAGATGAATAGCAAAATGAAATAGTGGGGGAAAAGTGTGAATGTGTTTACACTTCTACCAGAACTCTTGGAAATGATGGTTCAGTCATTTTATGTTCGAAGCTGTGCCTCATTCTCACCACTGGACATATTTGGACAGACTTTATTGTAGGGAGCCGGCAGATCAAACACAGTTTTCTGGTCTGACTTTGATTAACTTTTTTATTCTAATAAGCACATCTGTCTTTTAATGTCTAGAAAAGCTGGTGGTTTCTTTGCATGTGTGAAAACAACTGGCTGCTATAGATACCCAGCCATTAACCGCCTTGTGGGGACTCGAGCTATCGAGAGTTGTTGGGCTTTTATGAGAGTCGTTGGATAGTCGTTGGAGAGTCGACCCACCCGGCCATGAGATGAAAAGACTGTAAACTGTAGATAAATAAGTGATCATTTCTCTCTCACCACCTTTGTTTCAAAGTATCAGCAGATCGTTACTTACATGCTTTGGATCAGTTTCAGTAGGAAAACATGGTTGTTTATTCTGTTAGACCTCTTTGTGTTATTATGGAAGGAAACACACTGAATGAGCGTTAAAGTCATCATCACTTGGGTTCCTCTGAAGACATGAAATATATTTATACACAAACTGCAGAATAAAAAATGTTGTTTGAGCTGACATGCACTATAATTATCAGCTTGCAGAAACCATCTACAGACTGAACAAAATGGATGGATATGATAGGACTAAATAGTCTCAGCTTTTTGGCTTCTGACTTTTGAGTGTTATAAAGTTTTGTTAGATGTTAAGATTTAGCCTCCTAATACGTAAGTAATAGAGTACAGGCTGAGTACTTTACATGGACTGTAAATAAACTTTCTTTCTCCACTTCATAATCAGTGGAGTGCTCAAGATGTGCTGCATAGATGAGCAACATTTGTTTGCCAACACTTATACACATCACTGCAAATGTGATCACAGAGAGAACTGGACACATTTTGTATCTTGTTGTAGTCCAGTCATGTCTTTTTGTAGTTGTTTACATCCTTCAAGGTATTTTATTTTAACAGTTCTTTCACACAAGAACTGCCAATAATGTTTGAGTAATCAGGTCATGTCAGAGGTTGTCTCAGACCCATTACCACTGCTGGACATCCTTGGACAGACTTTTTTCAGGAGCTGGCAGATTAATCACTCTTTTCTGATCTGACTGTAATGAGCATTTGTGTTCTCAAATGAACATCTGTCTTTCATTGCCTAGAAAAATTTCTGGCTGCTTTGTCTGTAAGAAAATGGCTGACGGGTTTAGATATTCAGACATTAACTCTTTTGTGGGGCTTCAGCCAATCAATCACTGAGGTGTGGTTTAAATCTGGGTGATCAAGGAGTCTGTCGCTACACAAAGGATTAGTGACAAAATCAAGACTCGGGGACAATACAAGAGGCTGATTACTAAGGTCACATGTAGATAGTAACCTGTAGATAAACAGGATGTGCAGGTATTATTACATCATGGAGTCGTATGTTAATCAAGTACCAGCAAGCTTTTTAAGAGTCACAGACCAGAGATACTCATTCATTTTCATTTGACTCTGAGCGTGCAGGCTGGAAAAGCTTCTGCCTCTGGCCTTTTGGATCATGGGGATGTGTTTTTTGAAGGCATAAGACCAAATTTATTTTTCCCAGGAGTTTCTACCAGGTAAGAAATCACAATTATTTTTGAACTATATATATCCACTAAAGAGATGTGTTAAATATACATTTATTTGTATATTTGGCGAAAGCATTGTATTTGAATGGATGTTAATTTTACCACATAATTATTTTCAGCATGCTTTTACCACATCTGCCCTAAGGTAAAGGTGTTTGCAATCATTTTGACAAAAATGCTGGATAGCTTTCTTGGAGTAATATAATTTCATTCTTCACAGCACAACTTTCAACTTCCGTGTAAATAGTTTAGACACCAATTACCAAACAATGGCTATGACTATAACTTGGATTAATACAATACTGCTTTGTTTACAGTGATTTAGCCCATGATGTTTGAATTTGCAGTCATATTTGTCTTTAAAATAGTCCTTCGACTACAGCCAGGTAAGGAAATACCAAAAAGTTGATTCTGTTCAGTGGAGAAACGTTTCTCCACTGAACAGACCTTGTTCGGCTGAGCATGCATCAAGAGACTTTCTTGAGTAACTGGCCAAAAATAAACTTATTTGAGAGATGGCTTAAGCGAGTTCTGTGTATCTTCTTTGTATTATTTTAGTCTGGATGGTAAAAGTGTTATTGTTCTTAACTTTTCAGGTGCAGCCTGCCTTCGAAAACTTGAAGGCAGGGTTTTAGGCCAAAGGAGCGTTAAACAGGCCTGGAGCTGAGGCTTCCAACAAGTCAACATGAGGGTCAAGTGGCTATCACATCTGCCACCCGAAGTTTGGGTCATGGTGTTCAGCTACCTGAGCACACAGGAAAAGCACAGGGTACGCTGCTGCTGCAAAGTCCTCAAAAAGCTGATTGACCACCCATGCCTATGGCGGAACCACATGGTGGTCCTATCCAACTTTCCACGCTACACAGCTGGATTCTGGGACACACTAAAGTATCGCAGGGTGACCCATGTTGCAGTGCAACGTTTGAGGCCCAAAGACTGGAAACACCTTGTGAAGTCCCTCCCACGGCTCACCACTATTGTCTGCATGGAGGCACAGCAGCATTACAAGAAGAAAAATGTGGACAACCTGCCTGATTTCCCCAACCTGAAGACTCTCGGGATACGAAACGCCACATGGAGCGAGCCAATGCTACAGCAGTGTCAGACTGGGCAGCTAGCAGAGCGGCTGACTCACCTGAGTGTGTGTAACATCCAGCTGCCAAGCACTGCTGAGTTCGTAAACAGCGTGTCACGCTTGTTCAATCTGGAATATTTGCTGTTTCACCAGCAGGCTGAAGCAAAGCTGCAGGTGGTGGCACCAGTGCCATCTAAGGCCTTCCATAACTTGCTATTGAACCTAAAGAAGCTGAAACACTTATCCTGGGAGATTACAGAGAACCCAGTGCCACTGCCCGACGACTACTTTTATCCCCCAGACCCAGAAGACCCAGGTAAGTCTAGTGTCTTTACAGCATTTTATAACCCTGCATCAGAACCAGTATACATTTTTTTTTCACCTGAAATATTAAAATAGCATTTATCAAAAGAAAATCACACTTTACATGTGGGTTTACCTGCTAAATTGCTTCCCAAACAACATTTACAGCTGCTGTGTAACTGGATCAAATGTATTTTGTGACTCAGCGGGTCAAAAAATCAGACAGCTTTCAGTAATTTCATACATTTATTAGCAATGTATCTAACTTGCAGCATAAAAGACATTACTGAGTACAGAGTGAATGATACTGTTTATCATAGTTTTTTCCTAAAGGAGTCAACTTGCTAAGAGTTGCTGGATCACATGTGACACGAGGAAGAATAGCTGCAACTAATGAGGGTCTTAATAAACTTAACTAAAGATGTCCTTTACTGATCAGTCACCATTCAGAGTTTTACTTACTACCTAAGCCTGTAGTGGTGGGACAGTTAGATCAGCCACTGTGCCAAATTATTAGCAAACGTTTGACTAACTTGCTCCCATTATTTGGTCCTATAGAAGCGTACGGTGGCCCAGCACTGACTTCTCTGGAGTTGGTGAATTACCCAGAAACCATGCTGTCTGAGAACGCGCTGAGGGGACTGACCTCACTGAAGTCACTGACTGTTCGCTATAGGTACCTAAAAATTGGCGTCAAATGTCGTCTAGAGTCCTGGCTGAGTTATCTGTATCAGCTAGAATCACTGGAAATCATTGGTGAGTGTCACCATTGTTCAATGTGTTTTTGGTTTTTTTAGTTTAGTTTCGCAAATTTGACCTGATATACAAAATAAAGCAGTAACACAGACTAGCCACATAAGTCACTACAAATAGTACTCATTATTTTAATTTTAAAAAGCAGGTATTAGTATTTGTGTAAAGGTTGCCTGCCAGCATTTTAGTGAATACTCTGATGCTGTATACATCCTTAGTTAGTAGGAGAAATTTTCTCGATCAGAAAACGGGGGATGAAAACTTTGTTTGTCCCATGTGTTGCCTGTTCCTTCTTCCTGTTTGTAAAAGTAAGAAGCAAATAAAATTTAAAAAAAAGAAAAAGCAAAAGATCAAGCTTTAGGCCAAAACTGCCTCCTGTAACTCTTCTGATTTCTGTCTGTCTAGGTGGGAATCCTCTTGCTTTCTATACAACCATTTTTCCACCCCGTGTGACCAGGCTGGTGCTGAGAGTGATCATATCACTCAAGGATTTATGCTTCATCGTGAAGAAAGTCAAGAAACTTGAGCACCTCGACATGCATCAGAACCGCTTCTCCGGCAGTCTCTGCAAAAAGCTTCCCTCACTATTTCCTCAGCTCAAGACTCTCAGGATACGGTGAGATGGCAGATTTTTATTTTCTATTTAGTATTTATTGTTATTGTAGATAGATAACATTGCTCAGTGAAATTATTACAGATTACATTTAATCGATTACCTTCATGCAGTACTGACTGACAATTTAAAAAAAAAAAATGTTGGTGGCTTAAACTTGCTTCATTTATTTAACAAAGGCACTAGAACTTTAAACTATGTTGCAGCATTTTCTTAAATACAACCCAAACATTAATCTGCTGGAAAGAGTCATCAAATTTTTCTTTTTTCTTTCTGGGTTTCCAGTTGCCCCAGCACCAGATCTTCCTATCAGGAGTCTAAAACATATATTTTTTGCCCTTTTTCTAGATATTTCCTTGAGGAACCAAAAAGTGACCTCCTGCTCCTCAGCAATCTCAAACACCTCGAGCAGCTGGAGCTGATCGTGGAGCGCTCGTACATTCTCAAAAGTGACCGCAACGACCACCCCTGGCCGAGTCCGTCTTTGCAGGAGCTGATCAGAGAGCTGCAGGAGCTGTCTGAGAACAGGATCAACATCATCACCACAATGCGACAAAGAAACCTTTTTCAAGAATGTGATTGTGTTTGGGAAGGGGAGTAAAGACACCGCGGTTAAGCCGCAGGTTGCCAAATGAAGCTGAATGATAGACACTGACATTCAGACAACACTGTCATCTGACGTCAACCAGACTCTGAGACACTGCAGAGATTTTTTTCTTTTTCCCACAAAGTCTTATGTTTTCAAACTATTGCAACATCACGCTCACTATAATCTGAATTCTGACACGATCATACAATCATACACTGATGTCTGTAACCCAGCGGCAGCCACAGCAGCACAACGCAGTGTTACATGTTACAAAAATCTAGATTTGCACAACCGGCCGAAGCAACACCAGTGCGCGATAGTGGATGTGACATGTGAGCTTTAAACCACCCTTAACAGGCAGGACCCTAAATGTGAGCAGTCTGGAAAGTCTTGAGATGTATATTTCAAAGCCAACAAAAAAGCCACATTACTGCAGAGGAGTTATTGAACTGTTGGCCTAATCAGAAAGCTTTTTCCAGTGCATGAGGAGGTGAATTTACATGAGCTGTGTTGTAGATCTTTGTAGAGGATTATAATCTTTCTAGATTTACATGAATTGTAGATCAGTTTCCTTAAATTTAATTTTGTTTTTGCGTTTACGGTCATTTAAGGTAGTTTTCTTTTTTCTTAAACAGGGAGAAATGATAGATCTGTTTGCATATTGACTTTGCTCTGGCTGATTTTTTTTTTTTTTTTTTTTTTAATGAACTGGAAAAACTGAAGTCACTGTTATTATAATCTATTTGTTTCTGGCACAAAGAATGAAAGCAAATAACAAAAGTACAAAACAAACCCAAACCATTAGCATCAAAACTGAGTAGCAAGCAAACTGAATTGAAAAGGCAAGAAGCTGCTTCTTTGTAGCTCCACTGAAATGCTACAGATTGTTAATGTTAATTCAGTGCTTATTTTTGAATGGTCGATCCAAGCATGTGTGTTTGTTAAACAATTTTTACAAGTTGTGTGAACTTTTATATTTTTTATTTTGGGTTTTTTTCTAATACAAGCCCTTTTTTCTGAAGAATTGTATTGTTTGATTGAATCCTCTTTTTCTTTTTTTGCAAGTATAAAATCAAGCACCTAGCCATGAGAAACATAAAAGTTTTTGTTTGGGGGCAGCTTTTATATCTCCTCTCTGACGGTAAGAGTGAAAAAACTCAGCGGGAACCACTGAAGGTGTCCTACATGATGCTGGAAACGCTGTGGATGTAGTGCTGTTTGATCATCTCCAGGATGGATGAGACAGTGATAGCGATGATCTGTCCTGCTGTTCACACAAGCTTACCCAGTTGTTGTATGAACAAAAAATACTTTCAAAAACAATAAAAAATGTATTTTGTTCTTTAAATGTCAGACTTGAGTGAGTAGATGCTTGAAACAACACATGATTTGGTTCTCCTTTAATTGGCCTCAACAATGAGAAGCATCACCTTCCTTAACACATCCTTACATGCTTACACACGTGTTTTAAAGATCCAATTACACACAAAGCGGTCTTATTTAGGTATTTGCCAGACATGAGTATAAATTACACACACAGATGCAGTTATCTGACAAAAGTCTTTCTCATAAGTCAAATGTAGAAGACTGCAATAGTTTAAATATGAAATGAGTAAGACAAAGTTAGAGACGAAGTACAAAGTAACAAATACAAGTAAAAATACTTTGTAATTGGGCTTAAGTAGAATTTTCAGGTATTTTTACTTGAGTATTTACTTTTTACTTTTACTCCCAAAATTTTGACACAAGTATCTACACTTTCTATTCCTTTATTTTCAAAACAGACTCGTTATTCAGGAACAGGAACGCTTCAATGCACTGCAGTGTTTTTTTTCCTGTTGCTTTGTCCATATTTCTTAACTACATTGTTACATAAATTCATGTGGACACTCAGATGATATGCTGGGGGGGATGTCTACTTGTTAAGTGCAGTAAGCTGCAGTGCATGAGGTCTTTTCCTTATTCATATGCTGCAGTGTAGTGCCACTAATAAGTTGTCGTTCTTGGTTGCTACAGTTTCTTATTAGTGCTATCCATGTTTAGCACATTTTCAGCTGAGTTCACAAACTCATGACTCACCATGTCTTGGATACCAAGTATTTTAGGGCTTCAGAAATAATCACAGTTGGCCAAAAAAGAGTTTGGTGTTGAAATTAAGGTCAGACTTAAGGTCACAACTTTCTCATAGCAAGTAATCCAAACCATGCAGTAACATAAAAAAGTAATAAAAAAAATTTTGCTGTGTTTCAACAGTTTTGTGTGTATTCATCACTGCTGAAAACTGAGTGCATCGAGCCATGTGTATCCGTTTGTACACTCTCTAAATCCTGCACCAGCTGAAAGCGCCACAGGTCTTTGCCCTTTTGTTGGAGGAGACTGTTGCCATAGCAAAGGCTCAGTTGTTACACTGCCTGTGGCAGCAAGCAGTTTGCCTGGCAGGTCACCATGTGAGGCCACTGGCACCGCTCTGTGATGACTTTAAATGCCTTTCTCCAATAGCCTCCAACCAGCTGCACAGGTATATAGATAAATTAAAATCCTATGCTAGCTGCAAGTGTTTTGCAGTTAATTTTAGGCCACTACAAATCTGTGGTCACTACTAGCAGTAGGATTAGCATTTTTCATATGGCAGCTAGTGAAACTGTTTAGATGTTGACTCAAAATTTAAGGGAACTCTTCAACAATAGTCAGTAGTAGTCAACAATAGCCTAACCTGAAACACTCCTATTGCCAGCTATGCGGACCAAGGCCTTATTACGGTTGTATAAGGATCGGGCCACACACCCCATACTCCCGAAGCACCTGCTGCAGCACACGCTGAGAGACACGGTCGAATGCCTTCTCCAAGTCCACAAAACACATGTAGACTGGTTTGGCAAACTCCCATGCACCCTCAGGTATAGAAGGATAAAGAGCTGGTCCAGTGTTCCACGACCAGGATGAAAACCACATTGTTCTTCCTGTATCCGAGGTTCGACTAATGGACGGACCCTCTTCTCCAGCACCCTGGCATAGACTTTCCCAGGGAGGCTGTGGAGTGTTATAGCTGGAACACACCCTCCGGTCCCCCTTCTTAAAAATGGGAACCACCACCCCAGTCTGCCAATCCAGAGGTACCGCCCCTGATCTCCACGCAACATTGTAGAGACGTGTCGACCAAGACAACACAGGCTAACCAAGCCCGATAAGACTCCTCCTTTAGCCTGGTGGCTCCCTTCATCACCTTGCGATCGCAGCTCAGTGAAGCGGCTTTGGCAATGGAGGTGCAGGTCTGGTGATACGATTACAAAATTGATCATCAAATCACTGAATTGCTACCGTATTGCAGTGGAGGGGTTTGTGTGTCCCAGGGATCCAACGGGCTATGTTGTCTGGGGGCTTTTGCCCCTTGGTAGGGTCTCCCATGGCAAATTGGTCCTGGCTGAGGGACCAGACAAAGAGCAATTCAGAAGACCCCTGTGAGTAGAACATCAAGGGAACAGTTCACCCTGCTTGGGATAGGGTTACCGGAGCCCTGCCCTGGAACTAGGCCTGGGGAGGGTGCCTGAGGGCCGGGCCTTAGTCCATGAGGCCCGGCCAGGCACAGCCTGAAAAAGGGACATGGGCACATCTTCCTGCAGGCCCATCACCCGCAGGAGGCGCCATAGGAGTTGAGTGCATTGTGTGCCAGGCGGCAGCCAGGACCGGAGGCCTTGGCGGACCGATCCCCAGCTACCTAGTCTAGTGTACACTGTCTAAATATATTGATAATGCAAACCACATAATTGTCTATTAATAATTTGGTCATGCTGTTTTCACAGCTGACATTTGACTGCTGTATCTGCATGTTTAAAAGGGCATAAATGTTGTGCCTGTGTGTGCACTGTGTATGTGCCAATAAGTGTCTGTGAGTATCATAAAAAATGGAGAAGGGTAAAGTAGGCCAGCTGTTCACAGCACTACAGGAGCTGGTGGAGTGAAGGAGTGATACAAAGACTGCACCCTTCCCTTCCTCTCTTTCTCATCTTTTGTCTCCTCCCCCAAAGCCATTGTTTCACTATAGTCCTTTATCTGACTTTTACACACATGTAGTCAGTGATGTGGACTGAAAACTGCAATGTTGTTTGAAAGCATGACGTGATAGTGATGACTTGAGTCATGATTTAAACCACGATATACAGATGAGGATTTATTCTGGTTAAATTAATGATTCAGTTAACTCTGCATTAATTTTTATTGCTACAGTCATTCTAATGATTGAAATAGACCTGCAGCAGGTTAGGGTTATTAAGGACAGAAATGTCAGTGTACTAACAAGTAAAGTGAGCGTGCTGAGAAGATGGATGGAGTGCTTTGAGGCGCTGATGAATGAAGAAAATGAGGGAAAGTTAGTCAATTGGAAGGTGGCTGGCCTAAATAACTTGCCTGTGGAGGTATGAAGATGTGTAGGAGAGAGGACAGTGATGTGCAGGGGTGCAGTAACCACAGAGGGATACATCTGAGGAGGCATACCTTGAAGATATGGGGAAGAGTTGCGGGAGCTAGGTTAAGAGGAGACGTGATGGTCAGTAAGTAGCAGTATGGTTTCATGCAGAGACAGAGTCAATGTTTGCTTTGAGAGTGATAATGGGAAGTATAGACAAGGTCAGAAGAAGCATCACTGTGTCTTCTAGAGAAAGCCTATAATAAACTGTCAAGAGAGGAACTGCGGTACTGCAAGTTTGCGGTAGGGGTGACTGATGGGTTCAAGGTGGCCATGAGATCATCAGGTGTCAGCTCTTAGGCCCTTCTTATTTGGTGATGGACAGGTTAACAAATAAGGCCAGACAGGAGTCTCTGTGGACTATGTTGTTTGCAACAACAAAAGTGAGAGCAGGGAGCAGGTGGACAAGAGTCTGGAGAGGTAATATATGTAGCAAAGACGATGCAAAGAATTGAGGTATTGAAGGTGGACGAGTTTCCATACCTTGGGTCAACCATCCAAAACAACAGACAGTGTTTAACGGAGGAAAGAAGAGAGTGAAGGCAGGGTGACGTGGGTGAAGATGAGTGTCGGGGTAATTTGTGACAGACGGACAGAAGAATGAAAGCTGATGTTTACAGACATGACAGTGGTGTACAGTGACGTTTACAGAAGGGCAAACAGAGATTCAGCAGTGTCATTGAGTTTCATGGGGCCCTGTTTTGAGACCAATAACCTTTGCTCCATACATCCGTCCCTTAAGTAACGTTATAAAAAAATGCAAAACCTAAATTTTTATTGCTATTTAAAGAGGTATATTTATCTGTGAAGCCAGATGATAAAGAGCAGTTAAACTACAGGCATGTTTAAAAGACATACAGGCCTGGGTGACCTGTAGTTTCCTACTTCTAAATTCAAACAAAACTGAAATTTTCGTACTTGGCCCTTGAAGAAACAATGTGTCTAACCAGATACTGACTTGGATGGCATTACCCTCGTCCCTAGCAGCACTGTGGGGACTCTTGGAATCATTTATAATTCATTATTATTGGGTTGTTCTGTAAGTTCCCTTAAAAGCTTTCAGTTTGTCCAAAACACTGCAGCGAGAGCACTGACAGGGAAGGGGGAGATAATATTTCTCCCATATTTTGACTTGTCTTTATTGGCTTCCTCTAAAATCTAAATTTCAACTTAAAATCCTTCTACTCACCACAAAACATTGTATAACCATGTCCCATCATATTGTTAAGACCTCATAGTATTATATTAGATGTCATATTAGCACCTATCTTATCAATTGAACACTTTGCTCTCAGATTGCAATCTTATTTTTTTCCTAGAGTTTCCAAAAGTAGAATGGGAGACAAAGCCTTCAGATGTCAGAGTTTAGCTAGGGCTAGATCAGGTGACCCTTAAGCCTCCCTTAGTTAAGCTTCTGTAACTTCTGGCCTGCTGTGGAACTTCCTGTGATCCACAGCATTTCTTCTTCCAACACTGACCTCATTGGATTTTACAATTCAGTTCAATTCAAGTTTATTTATATAGCACCAAATCACAACAACAGTTGCCTCAACAGTCGCTTTACATTGTAAGGTAGACCCTACAATAATACATACAGAGAAAACCCAACAATCACAGAAAGGGGGATTTTTTACTCTAAACTCAATAAGAGTTTAAATTGCACATTAGATTTTGATTGGCTTTTGTCTAAGTTAACAGTTTAAATGAATTTATATTACATACAACTGGCATGCCACTGTCATGGAATGGGCCCCAGTCCTCTCGTGACTCAAACAAACAGCCGCATGGATTTTCTTATCATTTCTACCTAATTGTGTTATAGTTCTTAGTGGGTCTTATTAACTAATGAAAACAAATTATTTAAATCTAGCTTAGATTTGGTTGGTTCTTTTTCTTCTCTGCCACCTCTCTGTACTTTCTGGCAAGCGTGTCTCTCTCACTCTGGAACTACTCGATCTGTGGTGACTGGTCCCACCAACCTGCCAAGTATTTGTTATGCTGTTTGCCATCTCTCTACATTCTTTTCTCTATCCTCGCTTTTTCCTAACCTTTAGTCAGAGCACATGGCTGTTCTCACTGAGCCTGGTTCTGCTGGAGGTTTTTTCCTGATAAATCGGTTGATATTTATGCCCAGGTGTCAAGTATTTCCTTACAGGAGATTGTTGGCTTCTCTATAAAGTTTTTTAAGGTAAGTGAGATTAGTGTTTATTTTTTATTAATTTGCAGTACATAATTCAAATTTAACTGAAATGAATGAGTGTATGTGGCTACAAATGAAACATCTGTTGAATGATCATGACAAGGACAGAAGTGATGTACATTAAATTTTAATTTCCGCAGAGCTTCCAAGTTCCTGTGTTCACCACAAATGTAACATCTTTTCACTGAGATAGATTTAGTTTTGTCAGGTGTTTAGAGCATGTTGGACATGAATCAGGTGGATTTCCTGTAGAAGAAACCTGTTGTATTCTCTCCCTGTGAAGCAAATCCACTCAATACTGCACCTGAAGCTTGTACTATGAAGCTGGATTTGAGCTTATCTGGATAACTTCAGGGTTAACTCTGAGTTGTCGGTATGATGAAGGGAATTCCATCACCATGGTAACTTGTTCAGCTGAGCTGATCTAACGTGCTCCGAAGCAGGCCATGTTTGAGATCAACAGATATGAAATAGCCGCTTACTGACAGTCAGTTCACAGGAAAACAGTGCCACCATTCCTGGAAGATGCCTCAGACCTCTGTGCAAAGATGACTTTTAAAGATGCTGCGAACACTACATGTTTTTTGTAGCTAGACTGGTAAACCTTGGGTTGAGCTATCGAGTTGCTAATCACCTTTGTGTGACCCCTTACCCAAGTGAGGGCAATCTGAACCCCTAACCCACATCTGAAAAATGGTCATATGACTCATTTGACCATTTTAGCACTTTGACATGACCCTGACTCATTTCAAATGAGTCAGGGTCATGTCAAAGTGCCAAAATTGCTAACATAGGTTAGCTGTGTCCATAAACTATGCAGCTACATCACACAGACGGCCTCTAATGAGTGCTACGTGCTTATAAAACACATTTTCATTCACCAAAACTGCAGCACAAACTTCTTGGATGTTTTTTCCTCACAGCAATATTTATCAGATAATCCTATGAAAATGCTCCAAAAGGCAACAAAACAATAAACATTCGTGAGAAGTGGCAATACTAAATGTCAGGTTGGAATTAGAAGGAGTAAAATTTATCCCACATGGGGAGAGATGATCCAAGTTTTTTTGACAGGAATGATTTCAAGATATTTATACGAAGAATAAGTGAATGAAAATGTGAAGATGGGTGAGAGCCTCCATCTGGAGATAGACATTGCTGCTGTAGTCTACAAACAGGAAACAAACGGGAAATGTTTGAAATGCTCTGTTTGTTTTTTGAACCACGCTGTTCTGCTAAAAATAAAGTATCAAAAGATACAGCACACAACAAATTATTGTTAGGTTTCAAGTACTGTGTAATCATAACAATACTTTAATACGTGGTAAATTTGGGACTTTATTACATAAGCCTTTTTAAAATGTATCTATCTGGCTGAGGGTCTTTTGCGGTGGTCTGTTGGTGCAGCACATTCTATCTTGGGATGCTCAATGGATATAACGGAGGTGTGGGGAGAGAGAAGAGCTCTCTCTCTGTCTTCACTGAGGAAGAAAGCCTCCCTCCCCCTGCATGAAACTCTGACAGCACTGGACAGCTCCTTCAGTGACCGGATGCTCCACATACAGAGTTCAAAGGAGCAACGCTGCACGTCTTTTCCTCCCGCTGCTGTCAGATTGTTCAAACACTGTTCCCTAAACCCTCCTGAAATATGTACACTATTTGTTTGTGTTTTAATGTGTAATAAAAACAGTCACACTGTAGCATTTATGTTTTTAATGTGTGAAACTCATGCAAATGAAATCTGTAAGTATATCAAACACAGTAATTATTCCTCATCTTTTTGGACCACAAATGTTTTTTTTAGGATATAGGCAAGAAAATGAATGAGCATCAACTCTAAAAAGACTGACTTACAAAATCTGTAACAATAAGTCAGGAAACAGCATCTTATTTTCACATGTATGCCAAGCAGCATTCTCCTGGTTTCAAAACCAGATTCTGCTCTCGTCACCCTTTGTCAAAGTAACCTAATGAGACTGGATATAATTTACGCTGCGTGTATGGAGATATAGGTCATACAATAACCCCAGGTCTGCAATTACTTACAAGACTGCTGTGGCGTTTGTTTCAGGAAGCTCCAGTTGTTTGGAACACCACCAGTGAGCAATTTGCTTTATGGGTCACAACTACATCTACCTTGTGCAGATGCTGACTTAAACTGGCAGGGTACGTGTCCCCTCACAAAGCCCCAGCACAGTTATTTTCATACATGTCCTAAAATGATTTCTGTCTTTATTATTATGGGCCAGAATAATGCACCAGCCAGTCATCCAAAAGTGTATATTTTCCTCTTTTATTTCAAAATTTTGAGGATGTTGTTCTTGGCTGGAACTTCTAGATAAGGAAATGACACTGCAGCAGGGAAATGTGAAACTCGTTGGTTGTTCAACTTTATTAGAAATGATTTTCATTATTCTGCTTGCACTGTGACAACAGAGCAAGTGGAGGATGGAGGAAAACAAGAGTAGGTGATGAAGAATGTAATGCTCAGGATGCCATATCATTTATTATTCCATCAGAGGTGCTGAGCCGGGGGGGATGGGGGTGGGGTGGAGGCTTCTTTTGTTTCAGGGGTTGACCGAGAGATTAAATGGGCCTAATCTGTGTGTTGATGAGCACCGTTTCCTGTTTAATAACACAGAAGCGCCCGGACTGACATAACAACAGCACGTGACCCTGATACGTACACGATAGTAGAAAGCATTGACCCTAAAACAGTGGGAAATGCCACACGTCCAGACAGAATTAGGCTGATGTTCATGTGTAGTTCCTAATCTGTGTGCTTGTTTACAGTGAACATGAAGGTTATCCCGTTGTAACAGAAGACATCAGACCTTACTATCGATACACATTTTGTTTGCAGCTGCCAAAGAAACTGTGTTGGAGTTTCTGTGATACCAGTTCTTGTACATTTGAAGACTTTTAATTATGTAAACAAGTAGCCTGTTGACTAGAAATTCAACAACAATTTTAGCGATCAATTAAACTTTCATGAATAGCTGGGTTTCCGACTGATGCAAACAGGAAATTTGAGTCACCACCATTTAAGATTTTTAATTTAAAAATATTAAATTATATTTTTAATCCTAATTTAATGAACATTCTCCTTTCACAGCAGATTTATGACATTACGCTTTATGAAATTGCCATGTTTACTTGTGCGACTTTATCTCAGTGCTGTTTCTACACACCGATTTAAATGATGCATACAATACATTGAGGACATTTTGAGTGCCCAGAATAAGAATCCTTTTATCTTATTGACTTTTTGTTCCTCAAGTGCTATCATGAGGTCGATCATTTGCTGTTTTGATTCAATTATCAAAACAACTCTTGGAAAGATTTCCACGAGATCTGGTGCCCAACAGCCAGCTGAAAGTCACGGCAAACCATGAAATAGTCACCAAACTCTGGTTTCTTGCTGTAGGGCCTTCTGTGGAATTTGTTGTATTGTAACCCTTGTGTTGTCCTCGGGTCAAAAATGGTCCCTAGGTGAATGGCAAACAAGTATATGGGAATCCCGAGGACAACAGTGCTGTGCTCCAGTTTCCTCAATAAGAAAAATTAAACAAATAAGGAAAATGAAGCAGTACTCATCAGAGCAGCATAACACCTAATCCTTTTTGTTTCATACTATTACTTACCTTTCTATTAATTAATTACTTGACCTACATCTGCCAAAATGTGAATCTCTTCATTGTTGGTAACTTAAGGTTACCTCTTCACAATGTGGAGAAAACAAAAATCTGTGAAATGTAACTCTTTAGTTTTTCTACTTTGAGATTTGGTCCTGATTAGGATTCATTCTAACTCTAATGCTACATATTCACCATAGGCCATATCTGATATGTTATCCTGCTAAACTATGGGCATGATACCCATGAAACACCAGCATGCTTAGACTGTTAGCGTGGAAATCTTGCTTTGCACACCTTAGTTCTCCTTTATTGCATCTTCCAAAATCATTAGTTTATAAAAATGATGAATTTTGGACCAATAATTCAGCCTGCCAACTGACAACATTAATGCAAACAGCTGAATGAGATGAAGAAAACACTGGTGAAAAGGCAAATAAACCAGTTTATTAGACTTGGGAGATATCTCGTTTTGGTGAAAGATTGTTCTGAAATGCACCAGAAATGAATTTTCATACCAGATAGGGCAACTTTTGTTATTTCTTCTCTGTCCAGCATTGCTGTCAGTGGCATCACACAGTGGAATAGATAAAGCAGTCGCCCAGAAAATCAGATGAAAGCTGAAATGAACAGAAAGGTCAGCAGTGTGGATGCATTATTGTTGTGGTCATGAGTACACTGAAGCTTCTGTGGGTCATTGCAGGAGGTGGAAGGAGAGAGGGAGATGAAGAGTATTTTGGTTGAGGATAGGTCTTTGTTACATGCTGGATCTGTAATATTTTATATTATTTAAATCAAAGCTGCCAAGTTGTCCTTGTGACCCACTTTTCACAATTCACTGCACACATTTTCTATTCTGCTAAACATTTAGTAAAAAATCCAAAATCTGCCATTGCTGCTGCTTTCAAATGCACAGATGCACATAAGCAGCCAAGTAGTGTTACAAGAACACACACATATATGTATAAATATAAATACACATGCACACCCAAGCACAAAACACCTCCTGTTGCCCAGCCTCGTTCTCTTCCTTTATGCTGTTTTTGTGTGGAAGAATGCCCACGACCCCCACCACGATCATTACCCCCAAGGCCCTTGGGCATTCATCACCATGTGCATCCCCCTCTTTTCACCGCAGACACCCCCATCCCTCCTCTAGGCCTACTCCCCCTCTTTTGTTTGAGTCTCTGTGTCACACCATCAAACAAAGCTAGTTGTTTTGACTGCACTACACTTTTTTTTTAACATGATCTCAAACTACCTCATTCTCTCTGAGACGCATATGCAGTGAACAAAGGAAAGTAAAGCTCCTTCGATAGTGACTGATCTCCTTCGTCGGAAAAAAAGTGGCCAGAGTGAAGAGTGCACTTCTATTGAGATCCAGCATGATCAGATGAATAGCAAATGATCGCAACCTGTGGGAAAGGGTTGGAAGGAGGGTGGAGGTGATGAAAAGTTTAGAAAAAGAAAAGTGGGAATGGAAGAGTGATGGATGAGGAAAACTTTGACTCTCGGGGAAGAAGTGAGAAGTCTTGGGATGCAGGTGGAAAATCGAAGAAAATGTTTATTGAAGGAAAAGGAGGCTTTGACTTAATCAGTGAAGAAGAGGAGGGAAACTTTCTTAAAGAATGAGAATAAAAGGTTTTAACAAGAATGGGAAAGGTTTTTGGAAAAATGAAGAATGAGATATATTCTGCAATAAATACATGAATTAATGTATGTATAATGAGTCAGAGGAAGAAGGACAAAAAACAAAGGCATTAAAAAGAGGGGGTGATGAAGAGAGGTGAATGAAACAGTATGGAAAGAATAAACCATCAACAATGGGAAGACAACATTCCATGTTGACCTTAAAAAAGAGTGAAATGAGGTGGAAAAGTTGGGAGAGGAAGAAAAGAGTCACCCAGAAAAGGATTCACTTGTTTTTAGAAAAAAGGGGAAAGGGCAAGTGCCTTAGGATGAGGAACTAGAGAAAAAAGAGTTCAAAATGAATGGAGAAAGGAGGAGGGAATGTGTTTTGAGAGAGGATGGATTTAGAAAGAATAGAGACAAAGACAAGAATTTTGAAGAAGAGGAAGCTGCCAGGATTAAACATATATATATATATATAAAGCTTGAGGAAAGTGTAGTCCATCAGATTTATGTGGTCTGTGGGAGATTCAGCAGTACTGGGAATGGTTGGCGTGCTAGTGGGAGATGCTTAGGCAACAAAAGACCAGCATCAGGTGTAGTAGGCCTCTTTGCTCAGTGAAGGAGACTGAATCAGTCCTCCAAGCTAAATGTGTGCAGTAAATGTACCATCAGTTAGTGAGTTACTACAGCTGATTAGCTGATAACTTGGGGATGGATGCTTCCCCTAGATGTCAAAGCACTTCTTTAGGAATCATAAACTAAACCTGTAGCTGCCTGGGCTGTGCGAACTTCAATTTATGTCAAGCACAGATTATTATCCATAGCGTTTTAACTGTTTTGAACTTTTACCATACATCTTGCTCTGTTCTGTTTGTGTTTTAAGATTTTTTTTGACTTAGTGAGGAGGAAAATAATGCCAGAGAAAATTGTAAGGATGGCAGCAATAATGGGCAAAAGTAGAGGTTTAGGGTCTGGAAAGGGGGCGAAATGGAATATGAGGGAAGGAAGAATATTGTAGGAGATGTATACATGGGGGGAGACAAAATGTTTTATGGATAAGCAAGATGGATAAAAGGGCTTTGGCGATAGAAAAAGTCGGGGAAAGTTTTAGGAAACCGGAGGATGAGGGGAGTAGGAGTAGGGAGACTTCAAGGGGAAATGAACGAGGGAGGGAAGGGAGGAGGGATGAGGATGGGGGCGTAGGGAAGAAGAGGAGGGGGGCATCACCGGCCCTTTTTTCTCCTCCCCAGATGATGAGAAGGCTGCCGAGCGCACTGCACACCGCCGTACGTTTGTTCCCTTCTCAGTCACAAAGTGCCCAAAGCACCAATCCGTTCCGAGCTAAACCGAGCCACGGCGTGCGTCTACTCCCCCAAAAGTAACCCCCGCCTCCACCACCACCAACACCCCACCACCGCCGTCTCCGACCGCCGCTTTTTGGCGATGGAGCCGTAACCAGCCTCACTGCGTTGAACAAGCGAGTGAAAGAACGGAGCAGATACGCGGAGACAGCTGAGACCAAGCGGCTATGGAGGAGAAGCGCGGGGAGGCTTGAGTCTAGACCGCACGCAAATCAGCAGCTCCACTTGTCCGGATTACTTTTTGCAACCTCCACCGAACTCTCTTGTTATTAAAATTATAACAAAAAGGATTCTCTCTTCTTTCGTCTGACCATCAAAGCCTATCACTCTACAGCAAGGATGCAGGAGAAGCAAGCGATCTTTTGCACGGGATGCTGGAGACTAACGCTGCTGTCGTGCGTCCTGGCTCTGCACTTGATCCCGTTGTCTGTCCGCGGTAAGAAACTGCCCTTCACTGTCCAGTTTAATCACCTCAAAATGTTTTATTCCTTGATTTTTCTTTTTTTTTTTTTTTCCTTTCTTCCTTTCTTTTTTTTTTTTGTTAAATTTCTTGCTGCTGCAGCAAGTCAGGGTACCTTAACACACTCCCACAGGGCAGCCAGAAAGGAGGTCAGTGAGGATCTGATTGTAGGTTAGGCAACACTTCACACTCAATAGACTACAGTTGGGTGCCATATTAATAACGTTTTATTGGTCATTTTCTAATCAATGCAATCTGAAATAAATCTGATTTCGGAGGATGCGTCGTCGAAAATGGGCTATATGTTAAATAAATATATACATTTTATTGACAGTAAAACAGCTGGCACCTGGACATCACGCTGTAGGGCTTCCTGTGCAATTTCGTGTGAATCTTTACATTTTAGGAGAGAAAATGTCCTGATTAGGTCACGGAAAGCTCACCATTGAACACAGGTCCCAGTGGGGATGTCATGGAGATGCTACGAGAAACAAAAATGGCATAAAGCAAAATCAGGTCAGGATAAACGCACGAGTCGGCAATTTAAGTCCTCGTGAATATATTATGGAAACACCAGAGGAGGCAACAACTGGGTCAATTTAAACCCATACGGACACGGCGCAAGAGGGGGTGTTAAGACATAAGTTAAAATATTACCGTGAGTCTGTGGAAGGGCTTATATGGGGATGTCATAGAAGTATACGACTATATGTTCTCAGTGTTCAGTGTTGCAAGCAATGTAAGTCATTATGCAGCAGGGGAGGGTTTAAAAACCGTTTAACTGGCTCCAGCATTAAAGACATGCCGATGCACCGACACGGCGGCATTTTGGACGTCAGTCACCGACAAATCAACTCAGTAAATCATCACTTTGAGCACTGCGGGCACACATTAAGCAGCAGCAGGAACATTTTTGGGAGAATTTAGAGATTTGTGGCAGTGACAGCGTCCAGTCGATGCAGTAAACCGGTTCCCTGGAGGCGCACTGGCACTACAGCGACACAAAGGCGAGGATTAGGGCCGGGGGGGACCTGATGAATAATTCATGAAGGGATCTGAACGGACATTCTGATACACAGAGAGGAAGGGGAAAAAACATTAAAAAAGACAAGAAAGCTCTCTGCCTCTGCCTGTGTGTGTGTGTGTGTGTCTTTGTCTGAGATTCATTGCGCACGGCCGAGCTACATTGCTGTCAGATTAATAATGCAGGAGCGTGCACGAGATGGAATCAGTCTGGCGTTATAATCTAATATAATCTGGCTGATTCCTTTCATAACGCTCGCTGAAATTCATGGAGTGTGATTGTGAGGTTAAAGCCACATATTTTATTGTCCGCCTGTTTAATACTGAGCAAAATCCATAAATGTGTCTGGAAGCTTTCTACACATTCAGCAGCAGCCGAACAAAAATAATGACTTAACCCTCCGACCAAATTATGTCATTTCATTCAGCAGCCTTTGTTCCAGTTTCCCGCACTAATGTCATGGATGCAAGCAGGCCGTTTCTCCTGCTTTGTCACACTAAAGTGTGATGATGAAAACCAGTTTTTAAAGGATTTTAAAAGTTTTTCAAACCTTACCCATGCAATGTAATGCACATTGATGATAGAGCTTTAGATTCATTTAAATGAATATTTTTTTTAAATGTATTTATCCCAAGCAAAGTTATATGTGAGGATTAATAATGCTGCAAGGCTTTCTAGGACAACTGGAACCCCCCCCCCCCCCCCCCCCCCCCCCCCCTAAAAGTTAAAAACATTCAACTACATGCATCTCTAAAATTATTTGCTGGAACTATTTCTAATCTGGGCGCAGTAACTCAGTGGTGTCTTTGCTGTATGCACATTTGTCAGAATATTAAGAAGTTCCCTTAAAGGTGTGTATTGATATTGCATCACGACTCCAAACTTAAATCTTTTTGGCAATATTAATCAGTTATTGCAGTGGAATCATTAAAAAATCTCCTCACAGCTACACTATCATCTGTTTTAGAGTGTAGGGGCAGCACTGCTTTGAGCTAAACATGATGAACACATATATTCTTTCCCAAATTCACCATATTAGTTTAGCACCAGGTGCTAATGAGCTAATGATTCAACCTCTTAAGCCCTCAAATGTCAGTAAGAAAATATAATTCGTTCAGCAGCTGTTGTTCATCATCACCTTTGTGGGTCAAGCTAAGAATTTTAGGGTAATAAAATACAGTTTGATCACCTTAAACTCAACTTGAGTACCAATAACTCATTTAGGGTCTTTTGTCCACACTATAGCAGGCATTTGGTGTCAGCTCAACCTTAAGTGGATGGATAACAAAAATAGGTCAGCTGATGTGGTGCAGACAACATAAAACAACCTTGGGCTAACAATCCTTCCCCCTCCTCCTTCTCCATCCACACATACACGCACATCATCATCATCATCATCATCACATCTTCTCGCTTCACCGGTGAATAAGGAGGCGGCAGCTTGCCCCACATCTGTGACTGATGCTCAGACGACCAAGGCCAACTGTGCTGAGACGATGACAGCCGACCAGAAACCCGTCACTCATTTGCTGTCGTCTTTTTCTCCCGTGGCCATTTGCAATCCTCCTCCCTCTTGTGTGTTTAACACTTTTATGTCGCCGTCTCTCCCGTCGTCCCATCCCCTATGAGCATTTCAGGTGGTTGATATGTGATGGATGGCGTAACGGTGTCCAGCACTTGTTTCTGTAATGAATCTCATGAATCTACGCAGCCTTTCCTCATCTTATGCTCTCCCTTCATCTCCCCCCTCCTCTCTCAGTGTCTCTTCTCTTCTGGCCTGCTGACACATATCTGCATGTTGACGGATTATCTTTGATGTGCACTGGGTTAATCTTCAAGCCAAATCCTCCCTCCATGACTCCACTAACCCAGTCCAGCCTCTTTATTTTAAAAAGCAAGCAACACAAAATTTACTCCGTCTATGCTCTGGTTATTGGTGAACAATGGCTTTGCACTCGCTCATCCTCCACCTTTTGGTCTCCATGGAAACCACACACATCCACTGAACAGTGTGTTCATATCACGGGCATAATGTGCGATCGCGCTTTGAATTCCATTAAGTTCAAAATGTTGGTTGGATTTTTGGCTAATGCTTACATTTCTTGCCAAGTCTGGTGGTTCTCCGCCTACTGACCATACATGCATGTGTGTGTCTGTGTCCACTGAGAGTGGACGTAGTCTTTTATTACCAGCTCTAATTTGTAGATGTTATCATTATTTGTACTGTCTATTCATTATTTCTGGATAATGATTTCATACTCGGCGCAGTGTTTGATTTCCAGTGGAGCCAATTTAGTATTGGCTCCAGAAACAATAGTGTCTAAACTCAGCACATAGAAGCAGTCTTCATCTCTTCATGCCACCTTGCAGCTCATATACAGTTAGCCTTGGTGCTTGTTACATGTTCAGAGTTTGCATATGCACTCCAGGTTTTATAAGAAAGTACAGAAAGTGATGTGATTTTATATATTGCATCATATCTTCTATCTGAGCTGGCATGAGTGTGTCGTGGACATGCAGAGCAGCCAGGATTGATGGCTGGCGTTTCCAAAACGCTGCAGTTGTGTATAAAGAGCAGTTCAGGAAGCAATTAGCCGCGACAAGCGGTCTTGTTAGTAAAGTGACAGAAAATGAAAAGACAGCAGTGATATCCATTTTGTCTTCCTTGAATCAGAACAAGGAATCTGTGATGCAACACTCTGAAGATGTTTTTTTTTTTTAAATGATTCATTTTCAACTTCTTCTCTCAGCTGATCGCTTTGTGAGGTAACCCCAGCATATCATTTTCCTCTATTCTATATTTTATGCCCAATGCAGCCCTCCTCATTTATCCAGGCTTGGCACTGACTGAAGGAGTACCAGGGCTTGTGACTTCACTGTGACTGTGTTATTTCCTGTAATACACTTAGTAGCTTTATTTTGATGCTTTAGCAAAAGTGACACAAAAAGCTTTAACATATTAAAAACATGGATTGCATATTGCATTGGATGTGATGCATATCATTAACAATACTACTTGCCTTTTAATGCTCTGTATGAGACTCACATCAGTTCATATAAAGGTCACATCCCTCTGCACACACTCACAAACTGGGCTGCACCATAGACCTAGTTATCTGGTATTCCAGTTTTTAATCCAAACATAACTGATGCTTGTTTATCAGACCAGCTCTCTGTCATTTTTGATGTGCTGCTCCCTCTCTCCCCTACAAAAACCACATCTCCCTTTCCGCCAGTCACATTATATTAATTCCTCCATTGCTAACAGTTTTTGTGGGGCCTTCAAAGCCGCCTTAGATATTTGGACTGTACAGGCTCCCCTGCCCTATCCCAGCACTGAGGACCTTACTAATTTATTAAACACCACTTGCTCCTCAGTTATGGAGAATCATACTCCATATAAACCGAAGAATCCCAGGCCTAAACAGTCACCCTGGATCAGTGACGCCACTAGAGCTCTTAGCAGAAGATCAGAAAGAAAATGGAAACAGGACAAGATTTAAGTCTCATTTGAAATCTTAAAAAATAAACTTCATCAGCACTTCTAGGTCTATCATTTCTCTTCAAACAGGCAGTTGTTCAACCCCTGCTGAAGTGAAGAACAACCAGCTAGACCCCATCTTACCCAACAGCTACCAAGCTATGTCTTAACTTTTCTTCCTCTTCGAAGTCTTGGAAAAATAATTTTAAATCAGTTTCTTACATATTTGCAACATAACCAAATCTTTGAAAAGTTTCAGTTGGATTTCGGGGCCAATTATAACACAGAGTCAGCCCTGCTGAAAGTATTACACCGATCTGCTCCTGTCAGCTGATTTAAGGCTAGCTGATATCAAAGCAACATCCCCTGGTATTATGAAGCATACATATCCCAGTGACCGACAGTGATGATATTCCACAGATCTGAATTTCAGTGGCTGACATGAGGGCACAGATGGATATTTGATTAAAGTAGTATTCAGCACAAAGTGAATCTGCCCACAGTTTACGATATAAGTCAAGCAGGATGTTATGAAACTTTTATGTTAACTTTTGAAGTTGTGCACTTTTGCAGTATTTTAAAGGTACTGTTTGATACTTTTAGCATTTTTTCTTTCTTACTTACTGTTTGGTGGTGTGTGGAAATAATGCAAAGTTGCATCCCAAGTATAGGAAGCGTTATATGACTACAGTTATACATGTGATGACTTATGTACAAAGCATTATCATGTCATTGGCTATTATGTGTTTCATCCCAGATAAATCTGTTTGTTAGGAACCTATATGATCCTAATCTTACCTGAAATATCCTCACACCTGGATCTGCCCACAGATCACTGCTAGCATACGCAGGTGGCCACGGGCTTGACCCGACCAGCTGCTGTCCAGGCTTTATTGGCATTGCTGTGTGTGTGCAGACAGACTGTCCTCTACACAAAAGTGTGTGTGTGTGATTTGTCGAAAAGTAGCAATGCCCAGTGAAAAAGGACAAAAAGTCTAAAATGTGTGTTGTATGTTCCAGGCAAAGTGGTACCAGTTTGCTTATAGTTTCAGCGATACATCACGACACAAGCATAATTTGTTAAGTTAATAAAACTAAATGTCAGATTTTGCTTATTGAGGTCACAAGTGAATAATGTCCTTAAAAGCAGACACTGAGCCAAATGGAGCAGCAAGCTATGAAAATAGAACGCAAAGTATGTTGAGTTATTTTATGTGAACTTCCACTGAGTGTTTTCATTATGCATAGTAAAGAAATTATAAATTGATTCAGAAACTGTTGGGTATCTCTGGAAGGGCAGTCAGTCTCATATTTCTAAAGGTTCTTGTGTTTATTTGAGAAAAGTTGTGGCTTTTAAAAAATTGAACAACAGCAATACTGCAAGAAAAACTCTTTAACATGAAGATAAATGCAGAGTGCGATACCAGAACTCCTGCTGAATGTAATCACATTTATTCACTGATGGTAGTTTAAATGGTTTCGCTGGTTGGAGTGTGATTGAACGTGCAAATTTACTGCATCAGTTCCACACATTTGGTGCGATGACTTAATTTGTTCTTGTAGACAAAATCACCAAAGTGACAGCGGAGTTATTTTTGCCATACTTATTAAGACGCCCAGTCTCAGGGCTGTCGCATTTAAATAAACCACCCACCTCTGCACTTGGAACAGCTGCTCCTTAGTGTCGCTCATATTATTGTTTCAAACAAGAGCTCAGAAAGTGAGTCCACAAGTGCAGCAGAATTAACAGAGTCCACCTACACTCGCCGTTCCTTGTTCCACAACCTGTGAATTACAGCCCACATCTGACATTTCTTCTTCCAGGCTGGTGGTGTTCATTGACGTCTGTTTTTTGCAGTGTAATGTTTATTTGTATCAGGACAAGTACAGTATGTAATATAAATTAACGCAATAGTCACCTGCATTCATAGCTAAAACACTGCACTGTTTGAAGTACCCAACATAGGTTGGGTTTACAAAGAGGAACATGGGAAAAATATTCTTACATAGCCTTGAAGCTTTAAAAATTGCCACAGAATAATGAGAAGAATTAAACTGATATGCTGGAGTGAGAACGGTCTGCCTTTGATATGGTGAAACTGGTAATCTTGCAACAGATAAAAACTGCTAAAGCTCACCTGTGTCCCTCTATTTTCATTTTCTTCCCTTTTATGTCATCATCCTTGTGCCCAGGTATTTTTGCTGCAGCTCTGACTCACAGGTGTGATTGTTGTCAGTAACCGTCCTTGGCATTGATCCTCTGCCGTTTTTTTCCTTTCCTTTTCTTTTTTGACTAAAGAGAGTCATGAAAATCCTTGACAAAGTTTCATGAGCAGTTTGACAGTCATTGGGTGCCTCTGTCCTTTCTCCCCCCTCAAAGACAATATGATACAGGATGTGTGCTTTTTTTTTCCTTTGCAGTGCTGAGTTGGCGCACTCAAACTCTGCATACCCTTGAACATTAATTTACATGTTTCTGTCTTTATGCAGGTAGTGTGTGTGTGAGGCAAAAGGTGAAAAATGTATGAAAGATGAATCAGATCTTTTTTCGCTTGTGTGTAGGCTTGCACCTGTCTCTTTGTGTTACCAGTACTACAGAGTAGCAGCTTTCTACTGTCTATCTCTCTTAAAATGTGTTTGTTTTTAATGTGTTATGTAGGTGCTAGACTGCCTGTCTGAGAGCGTGTCCTTGGTGATGCGAGTCACTGAGTTCATGCTCGTGCACCAGCTCTCCTTAGCTGGCTGTGCGCATTCCCGCCTCTACTGCAGGTTGTCATATTAACATTCAGTCTGCCCATCACACACCACTGTGAGCGTATACACAGACGCACACACACCTGTCGTGGCTAACAACCAGGAAGGAAAGGACATAATTATGCAGCTGGGTTTATATAGTTTACATAGTGGTTTTTTTTTCCTATTGTGTGATGTTTGCTTCACAGTTTACGGTCAAATTTGCATGACAGTAAACTCTAGTATCACACAAGGCAGGCAGGCAATTAGTCTTTATCACCAATCAAGCACATTAAGTGATTGGACATTAAATAAATTGTTTAATCAGAGTTAGTCTTAATAAAACTGATTTCAGGCTTTGGGAAATTGTCATGGTAACATGACAAAAACATTTTAAATCCAGTATTTCTGACACTAATGAGCACAGGGTCTGCAGCATCAGAGTCTTATATTACAATGTCCAGATAGATATAGGTCCTGCTAACAGTAAATGCTGATCTGTGTACATCTGACTGATTCATTCATGCATGCAGCAGCATTGTGGTTCATGCAAAATGAACAGGTTTGCCTTTTGTAATAACTATGAGGGGAGTAGGCTGGGGTGGATGGATGGGTCAAAACATCAGTTTTTTCATGTTTATTCATCGTCTTCTGCAAGCTGGTGAACCCAGACCCAATTTAACTCCTAAAGTTATATATTTAAATATTTCCCAAGCTTTCCAAAACAGACTATCTAGCATTTGCATGGAGTTCTTGCTGTGATTGGCTACGTGTTTGGACCATTGAAAGATGTTTATTGTTATCCCATTAATTAAAAAAAACAAAAGTCATACCATTTATGTCCACTGTGAACGACCATCTTTGAACAGAGGCGGTGGCTTACGACACCTACTGTCTGCCATCTATAACCCAGTTTTGAGATCCCTGCCCAGACACCTTAACGCCCACTCACATCCTGGGCCTGTTGACCTTAGGAATTCACATGATAGGGTAGGGCCAGGTTTCACAATGAGTTGACCCGAAACCTTGGCTGAATGCGAGCTACACCCGTTTTCACACCTTGGCTCATGTGATTAGGTAGAGGATCAGTATGGGGTCCTTGACCCTCTTGGGGGGACACTCCTACAGGGCTCAAGTCTGGAACCCTCCACTGTTTGACCTTAGAACTGAAGAAGCTTCTCAGATGAGACGTGAAACGTCTTCAAGCAACTTAAGGAAGTCCAGACGCTTTTCTTTCCAACCTCCTTAGACTACGATGACCTGAGTGACTGAGAACCTTCACAGACGTCATACCTTTGATGACTTTCCATCAAGACACATTTTATTTACACATAAACAAACTTAACCAGATCATTGTCATTTAAACAAAACACTAAAAAAAACACTTCAGTTTTTGAAATATATGTAAGGAGTTTGAAAGGTAGAGACAAAGGACATAAGATAAGAAAATTCCTGTTTGTGTCATTCTAATGGCAGCTACAAGCTGAGTAAGTTGACTTTGAGTTAGTAAATGTCAAAACAGTTTGAATCATTTTTTTGCCTCTTTTGTCAGTACCAATGATTTTGTGTGATCTTTGCTTAATTCACACAATGCTATATGTTGAACACAATGCTATTTGACCTGAAATTTCTACAAGCGTTGAAATAAATTGTCCTTGTAGAGGAGCGTTCTGATCATTCTCTCTCTCCCTTTTAAACTATGAGATACAAAACTTAATACTTGACCCCAATTTATAAGAAACTTGTTGGGTGTGGATGAGTGAGACAGTTGGAGTGAGCTGGTTGTAGTGGGAGTTAAGGTTGATCTGGCTGCAGTCTTTATAATGACATTTTTTGTAGTCTCCATGGGAAGCAGAGGGCAAGTTGCTTCGAGTGTTTGACCATTTTTCAATACTAGTGACAGAAACAAGGTCCACATGCAACATCCAGCTACTCCTTGTACAATGGTAACAAATTACTAGCAGACTGAAATCATCCACTCATTGCTCAAGGCACCTAAATGCAACTGCCTAAAATGATGCAGCAGATATCCTTGTTGTACGAAATTCCCGCTCACCATTCATAAATTAATACCAAAAAATTTGGCATTCAAATTTCAGATGAGGGTGTTGAGTGTGCTGTTGCGCTCTCATAAACCCATATTTGTTGCAGCAGAGGAGGAAAACAAACTGTGTAACTTTAGATGCGTATATGGACTTGTACCAAATCTGTCACTGAAATGAAAAGAGGTGGAGGAAAAGCTCATGTGTGAGCAAATGTGCACAAAACTTTGAGATCAACCTTCACAGACAAATGTTGTATTATTTAGTGTGCATGTGTGTGTGTTTGTCCATGAGTGTGTTAGTGTATGTTTTATGTGTATGTATGTCGTTCTTGTTGGGTTCAGAGCACTACATCAACCCTAGAGAGGCTGAGAGTGTATCCATGGCAACACATCCTTCCTCCATCCCACCACCTGTAGAATCAGAAATGAAAGGATTTATACGACGGAAGGGAAAAAAGGCAGCGTCAGACTGGAAAAGAGAAATCAGTGTGAATCAGAGAAAATTACCGGTAAGAGACGGTGATAGAGAGGAAGAATTGCACAAATGAAAGGGAAAGTGAAGGAGGAAGGGATGACATGATGAGTAATATTTATGATGTAAGATGTGGGGAGGTTAGGAGCATGTAAGGAGATGGCAGGTCAGAGAGAATAGGAAAGGAAATGGATGAGTGAAAAATAAGAGAGAGTGAGGAAAAACAGTTGCAGAGTGCAGAACGCTGCTTTATGTCGATATTAATGAGCAGCACGAGTAAAGATAAAGAGGCCTTGTGTCCCATTCGTTAGAACGAGTGTGGGAATGGGATAAGAGATGAGGAATGTGTCTGTGGCTCTCATGTGGTTCAGGTATTTGAAGCTGGGATCAATGAGAATGAGTTAAAGAGGGTCTCAGTCACTCTGTTTCATCACCATTCACTGGGCTTCACTGGTCTCTTCTGTGGTCACTTCTGTGCCAGCGCCTTCACAGAATCATCTCATTCCTGTGAATAACATCCAGTCACTACTAGAAAAACACCAAAGTCCTGTTTTTTGCCTTTAACAACTTGGGAAAACCATTTTGGGGATAGATTCGGGTTTTATCATGACTACATGATCAAATTGGAGTTAGATTGCTGTGTTTTTAATGAATCTTTATTTAAGGCAAATATACTATTTGTAGTGGGGTTTTTTTTAAATCCATAATGACTAATCCAATAAACTATGAAAAATGAATGGCAAATATTCCACCTAGATAAGGGTGTATTCAAAGTGAAAGCATTTTTTGTCAAGAAAGCAAAAAATGTGAACTGTCCTAGTAAAACTAGAAACTCATGTCAGTTGTTGTGTTATTTTTCAGTCTATTGGTTTTCAAATGCTTTTGGTATGTCAAACCCCTCACAAAATATTATATGTAGAGGGGAAAAAATTCCCTTTTAACAGCAACATGCCTGTTATGTTACGCTACTTTGCAATCTTTGTTTCTGTAGATGTTTGTGTTGTTCACCTTTGGATTAGATTTTGGCTAAAATATTTACAGATAAATGTGAGAAGTTTCAATCAAAATAACAAAATTGTGTGATTTAGTAGGTTACAGGATTTTTTTTTTTAATGCAATGAGTTCTATTTGCGAAAGTCAAGTAAAGGGCCATAAACAGACAAAAGATGATCCAAGGGACTGCTTGAAGATCCAGTAAAAATTAAATAGATATTCACTTTTTAGTCACTCAACTATTAGTCACTCATAGCTACTTAACAGAGTCCAAGACTGAGAATATGGAGTACTAATACCATTTGAGAAACAGTTCTCTTCCCACTAGCACCATGTAATTATTCACCTTTAGTTCGTTTTAAAGAGATGCTGATTTTTTCAGGATTTCCCTTTTTCAATACAATTTGCATTATTTAGTTCACACAAATACTACTTTGTGCGCTTTTTGCAAGGATCCTCCCCTCGTAGATATTTTTTATCTGCCCACCACATCCAACCCAACTCCACAGCACTTTATGACTGATGAATAAACTTACACTGCCTCCAATTTTCCTTTTCTTTTTTCTTGGCAGAGCAAGTGATTACAGATAATCTGTTACATGCTTTCAAATTTTAAGCTAATACTGTAATGTAGACACACCAAAACAGCATCATGGGCAGTTTAGCACCACAGTGCTTAAATGGACGCTTACAAGCCTTTCTAGTCATCTGTCCACTGTCCAACCTTTCACCTTCAAAGTCCACTCTGGGTCACCAAAGTGACTGGCGGGCCCTAACTGTCACTATCAATCAACTTCTTCTTTACAGTCTGTCAAGGCCAGTCGGAGTCCCCTAGGTCTGTGGGTGGTTTAGTGGCTTCCTCTCTCCAAACTGATCTGGGTTAAACAAAGGGCGAAGCCTGAGGGTCGGCAGCTCGCCAGAACAGGCTAACAGCACTTGGCCTTGAGGCGCCATCACCCCCTAACAATCAGTCTGATGCGCACGCACACACACACTAAAGCCGAACTCTCTCTTCTCATTATGACCATCCACACCCTTCACTGGGGGAGCTGGAAGCCACCCCAATTACCAGTGGGCTGTGCTGGCAGAGAGACAGCACAGACACATACACACTCAAAATCACAACCATAAACAGATTCACAGACATGCGGCGTGAGGCGTCATCTTGCGTAATGCTGTTTAATTGTCTCATTTGAAGTGGGAGGGAAACAAACAAAGGCTCTTTTATTTCGGTGGTTTCTCATTTGAGCCTCAACTGGTGTGTCTCAGACCCTGACAGAGTCCAAAATCCTGTACTGACGCTCTCTGACTGAACCTTGCAGCTTAGGTTAACCAGTTTTGTGGCATTACTCGGGTATAAGGCCGTTCGGTTAAGTTCTTCTTTTTAATGCAAACCCTACTGTATTATAGAGTAAACTATTTTGAGCAGGGGCAAAAGGTTGGACTTTTGAAAACTAATTTCCAAAACAGTCTCTGCTAAAATGCAAAAAATAAAATAAAATATCCCCATGTTATCAACTCATGAACTCACGAATCTCACTTTTGATTTAAAAATAAGATGAGACAACTTTCAGCTTAATACCAAAGTTCAAATGTCAACCAAATTTTAGAGGTGTGATTCACTGAGAAAATGATACTGTAAAACAGGCCTTTTGTCCATTTTAGTATCTGCTCTAAACCTTTGACGATCTCTATGATGTACCCTGCTCGGCTGATTTGTGGGTGAATTTATTTCTTCTGTGTACTTTGAGAACTTTCCATTTATTCTTGGTGTGAAAGCTGAGGTTGAACATTTTTTAATCCTAGAAAGTGCAGGGTGCAAAGCCACACCATCAAAAGGTCCAAGCAACAAATGGTGAGTTTTGAATGTGCAATAAAAGAACTGAAGATGTCACTAGTGACATGATTAAAAGCAATAGAACATCTACTGAACTGACTGTGTGATGAAACTGTTAGTGGCTGCTTTTATGTGTTATGGAAATTCTATGTTTAGTTTTTAGTTTTGTTGGAGGTTGTGCTTCTATCATCGGCGAATCATAATGAGATCTGAGTTTTTAATGACACATACACAGACTGGGTTATCGCAGCCCACAGGTAAACAGCTCTGTAACAGCATTTACATAAACGTTGGTCCTTTTGTTCTTAAGTTTCCTCTTATGTTCTGAAGGCATGAACATAAACAATGAAACGCTTATGTATGAGTCTTAGACAAGGCAATAAGTCATAGCCTGATTATACCATTTATTAATTTAGTTGTGGATATCGTGCACATTAAAAATGCTAAAGTACTTCAGGTGACTTATACCACCACTGAATAGCAAATATTTATTCTGTATAAATTGTGAATTTTCTACATTACCTGCAGCTCATTAGAACAACTGTGGGATAAACATGCCGTGTACCGATGTGATGCAGAACTTACTTTCTCAGGCTGTCACAGACGCAGCTCCTTAACCAGCTGTCTGTCAAACGGTTCCTCCTCGTTAATCCAATTAAGCTAATGAGCCATTGAAAGGAAGACAATTGCACTTAACTGGAGCCCAGTCCACAGATGCACAGTGAGGCACATTGACACCACTGTGGTCTCAAACAGCAGACCGCATGAGTTCTGTCTGCAGAAGTTATTGTGCATAAACAAGTTTGAGTGTGCCAACTTGTAGATGAGCCTTCTGTACTCAGCGTCTAGCAGTTGGAATGTGGGCTCAAAGTTATCTTTCATGTGTAGAGGAACAGGTCTTCAAGTAGTTTTAAAGCAACTACAGTTTTAAAGCAACAGCTCTACTCTTCTTTGGAGTGTTTTTTCATTGGTGATACAGTATGAGAAGCTTTGTGGCTGTGCCTTACTCATTTTTTAATTACTGTAGGCGGGTTGCACAACATTGCATATGTAAAGATGTAAGAAAAAAATGCTTATTCTGAATAATGCAGAGTCAGTCAGTAAAGTGCATCAGCTGTCAGTAAAGCGAGTGCACATCCACATTGATTTCAAGCTTTAGAGATGCAAACTGCTGGTGAAAAGTTCACTGTGCAGAGTAGAGAACAGGCTTTAAGTTAGAGGTTTGGCTCTTGTAGAGTCGCTTAGTGGATATCGGCATACTGGCTACATGAGATCTGTGTAAAGTTACCCCAAAAGATTGTGAGGAGAGCTGATTACAAATCTACTTTGTGCAAAGAACTGAGAATATAAGAAAAACTGTCATATAACAAAATGTTAACTAACCGAACTCATTTCTTTCTTTGAATCCTACAAATCAGACTTATACTGTGTTTCATTGTGCTTATAACAGTGACGGTAAAAGATCTATTCTATTCTATTCCACTAAAAACTGTCAAATGACAAGCTCCAAAATTTTTGAGACTGGCACGACGCCAGCCTCAGCTTCGGTAATTTTTGTGCTCCACCCATCCTCCATTTTTATTCAGAATGACGCTTTTCTGGCTCATAAACAGCTGCCAAGAATGAAGCAATGTTAAGATCCAGTTTCCGTAATGTCCTGTCATTACTCATATCTCACAACAGAATTATGTCAGTGCTGTTTTACATCCCGTATGGTAACAAAGTGACAAGTCATTAGAGATGTTTGTCCTAAAGGCTCGGTCATGCCTGTCACGACTCCTTGCAATTACTGTCGGTGAAAGCCTACGACAAATCACCCTGCTAATTCAACATGTTTGTGGAGACCTGTGTACTTATGATACTGCAAAGCACTGATAGTACAGTTGACTACAGCTGAATATTAAATGTGGAACTAGAAACTAAAGTGTACATATTCTTCCAAAACACGTCACAGACTCTGGATCTGATCTGATCATAGTAGTTCAACCTCTTGGAGACTTAATGCAATTTTGTGTAAGTTGAATGGTACCAATTGCAAATGCTGTCAAGCATGCACACACCAGTGGTCTTTAAGCACTGCCTGTTGAACCAGAAGCATACTGTAATATTATCCAGCAGAAACAGTGTTAGATTTAAGGTGACTGACAGCTGACAGTACAGAGTGGATAGGAGATCTTTGCAGTGTACTTTTTTCACTTTGGCTACTGACAGACATAGTGAGAGTAAAACTCCAAGAGTATTTCATAGACCATGAAAGTATCCTCCTCTCTCTCTCTCTTTGTCACTCTTACTTTGGCTTTTTCACCATCTCACTCCATCCCTCACACTGTCACCCCCTCCCTTAGTTTTTCTTTGAGCTCCCCCCCCCCCCCCCCCCCCCTCCCTCTGTCACTGTGTTACTTCTCTTCCCTTGTCATCATCTCTCACCATCACCCTGCTGTCATTATCTACGGTTGTGCTGTAGCCATTACTGTCTGCTTCTCAGCCTGTACGGTTTGTATTCATCAGGTTTGTTGCAGCAGCTAAAGGAGGAGTATGTTATGTCGAATACTGTCTGTCTGTCTCAGATATTGTGCACAAGCTGTCATGCGGTGAGTCTATTCCCATCAGGTGTGTGTAGACAAAGAGCACGAGATATGGGAAGCAAACGAAAGGCAGTGTGTTTATGCACGCATCTTAAATCCTAATTTTCTAGTGAGCATCAAATATTAGGCATGTAAAATGTTTTTGTGTAGTTACTGTGAAGCCCATTTCTTTAATGTGTGTGAGGGAGCAATAGAGAGATTGTGGTTTTGGCATATTATCCCCTGGCTGCTCAGTTGATGTGTTAAACAGCAGTACATTGAGGGACTGCTGGAGGGATTAGCCCCAGAATGACCGCAGCTTCAAAGATGCAGCTCAATGTTGCAGCGCCAGAAAAGAATCTTTGAATAAACTGAAGGCTTCCACCTGTCAAATACCTTGCAGCTGATGTGACAGCCTACTGCCTAATGATGACAGGACCGCTTGGAAGGAGCTTTACGCACGTGCGCTTATTTGGATTAGTTTGTTTTAGTGCAGTGTATTGCGTCTTTGAACATACTGTGTGATCTTGTTTACTATACAGTGAATATAATTGTGAGTCTGAGGGAGTATCTGCAGGTTTTCACGATCCCAGAAGCATGATAAGACCGCACACTGAACTTACATACAACAGGCCCCAATCTCATGATATTGCAGCTTTAAACTTGAAGTGACATAGTCAGGTGAATTATGGTCCTATACTTATGTGTGCTGATGTGATATTTTTAATTATAAATCATAAATTTGCCAGTCTATCTCTACAGTTTTCATATTTTATTAATTTTTTTATTTATTTATCATATTCAAGGCTCATTATTTGTAATTTTGTGGTAATTTTTCAATAATTAAACATGTCATTTGGGCAGTTACAATTTTCAGATATTTTAATCTTTTTCTCTACCAAAATATTCAGTAGCCAGATGTTTCTTTTTTTTCTGCACTTGTGAAGTGACGCCACTATTAGATTGCAGCTTCTGACTATCTAAGGGCGTGTGTTTGTTTTGGTCAGACATCTCGTCATAGTCATAAAATTTTGGTGGCAATGAGATTTAACGAACTTCTCGCTGTGTAAGTGGAGATAACACCGAGTGTTCAGGAAAACGTTTAGAGATTAAAATGCCCACAGCCTCACCATCTGAGATTAACAGCAGTCAGCAAAGATCCTCGCAGATATCCTCACATATGCTTTTTGGAGGAGGCTGTTAGCCAAAGCTCCTTACAGGACCAACAGTGCATTTATTCACTGTGTGGGGATCATTGGTGACTCAACTTTGGTGACTTGAATTAGTGCATGCCCAAAACAGGTTACATAAATGTGATGTCAGTCCTTTTTATGAGTGCAGATAATAAATGGTGAATATTGCAGTCAGACTCAATATTAATATTAAACTCCAGGCTGATACGATCTTTTCTTATAAAGCAGATATGATCTCTCTTCAGATAAATATGTCATGCAGAAGACCTTTTTAATATCTTGTGCTTATTAAAAACTCATTGTGCATAATGTTTTCTTTTCTATTGGAGCTGACTAGGCCTTGGTCTCTGATACAGTAGTCAGTTAATTAGGAAATCTTATCGTCTTAACATGGAAAAATATTTTTGACTGGAACCATTACTATTGCATTTGAGCAGAAAGTTGGATCTAGGAAAATGTAATAAACTAGAGTACTAAATCAAACCATCGCCGTAACAAATTTAGTCTGAGTCACAGCCTGATATGACTTGTGTCTCTGCCAAAAGAGACTGAAGAGCCATTTTATTTATTTATCATTATTCATTTATCTTTTTTTCCTCCGAATAAAACTACTACCTGCCTAAAAGAAACAGTTTTCCAATGTAAATTTCTATTAAAACACTTCATTATCAATTAGTGGCTTATAGCAAAACTAGCAGGAGATATAGTAGCAGAGACGTTAGTGAAAAAAATTCCACTATTTACCAACTGACGGCTGAACGTGTCAGTCGGTAAGAGTCATGTCGAGAACATTACTTCTATGTTTGAGATCAGTTGGGAGGTTCTCTGTGATTGGTTTACTGGAAAGAACTGGCACATACTCATTCTGAAAATGAAGTGCAATGTTTCATTATGATTTACGGTATAAATGGCATGTTGCACTACAAATTTAGGTTACAGTTTTCTTACAGCTGTCGAGACATTGTCTTGTCTGAGTCTCCCCAAGATCATCACCTCCCCCCTGCAGGGCACCCCCAAATCCCTTCCATTCTCTAGTCCTGTAATCCCTAATCCCAGCTCCTCACCATTCAGAGACATTAGTGAATTATTCTTTTAATCCAAAGAGGGAGCGGCAGCAAAGCAGCTTTCTGCATGACTCAACAAGCCACCCTCGGATGAAGTAATCGACCAAAGGATAAGGATACAGCCAATCATGCCTCGTTTTGATTTGTTTTACTAGCCAGCCTCCTTGAGCCCACTCTGTTCGTTCTGTAATGACAAATAAGCTCCGCGTGTGAAGTCACTGTGTGGATCACTGGTTTGTGAAACTTAAATTCTCTGGAAAGCGCAAACAGGACCAGCTGAATCATTATTGAATATGTATGTAGTTAATTAACAACAGATGTTGCATTTCCTTCAGTTTTTCTTGTTACGTTGCCAATATTTGTGTTCCCATGATCTGATTTTAAGCCTCTTCCTGGTGATAGGCAGAGTACATTGGTGTTAGATACCCATAAATAAGCATTCACTTTGTGCTGCTTTGCTTACAGGGCCAGGTCACATACAAAAAGATGGTGATGTTTTCGGTGATCTGTTCCCAACCCCTGTTTCAGTCCCTTGATGGTTTAATATTTCATAGTAATAGTTCTGATGTCACGGCTTATTTGGGATCAGCATTTTTCTTCTATTTCTGGATGCACACAATTTTTTATTAGCTAAGGCTGTTTCACAAGCCAGGTCATAAAGGGGAGCTTTATTTAAGGCAAAGTTACTGCATGAGGTGAAAAAGATAGTTTCCACCTTTTGGATGTTGATTTGGCTTTTTTATCAGCACAGTTCATCTCATCAAGGTTATTTAACTACCTTAAAAGCTTTCTGATTGTCAGATGTAAAAATCTCTAAGGTAGAGATAGCACGATACCACTTTTTTATGTCCGATACCGATATCATAAATTTGGATATCTGCCGATACCGATATGAATCCGATATAGTGTTTTTTAATCAATAAAACTGTTTTTTTAATATCTTGCTGCATTTTGTATAAGTTCATACTCAAGTTTAAATAAACAACAACACTAAAGCTATTCTGTTATACCTGTATGTAAAAAATACACTGCACCCAAAATATTTCATAGTTCAGCTAAAATGAGCAATCTAATAAACTTAAACCTACTCCATCCTTCCTATTCTGGTATTTTAAAGAGTATTTAACAGAAATATTAAGCAACCTAACTAATAGGGTTTCAAACTCCCAGCAAAAAAAAAATAATAGGGAACCACCCCCCACCCTCCACCTCATGATGCTTAATCAACGTAATCAACTTTAATTTGATGCAGTGTGGGGAAAAAAATACAGAGAAATAAATTATTTTTCAAGAATAATTAAATAGATTCAACATCTTTCTTCAACAGAATTGCAGACTGCACAGATGGTATCTTCCCAAAGGAAAAAGTACTATAGCTTACTAGGGTTTATTAGACTTAACAGTTACTATATACAGTAATGGACTTCTATATATTTTACATCAGATTAAAACTTTGGGTGTAAGATTCAGATAATTATTTATTAAAAGCTAGACATTTTAAATGAGAATAAGAAAGAAAAGTATGTCTTTGTGCCCCCTTTTCCCTGTTCATACCCTATCGGCCCCCCTGGCTAAACTTTGCTAGATCCGCCCCTGCACAGTTACCAGTTGTCAGCTGCATAGAAAAGGATCCTGGTGTAGAAAGTAATATTAAATACATTCTAACAATAGCTTATCAAGGTTAAACGTGCTGCTGCTGTTCAGCCGCTGGTTTCCTCTTTCTGGTGCAAAGTGGGCCAAAAACAAAGAAGAGAGATGGACTTGCGACAGAAAAGCCGATCAGCTGATCATTGATCAGTTTCATGATTGAAGTAGCAACAGGAGAGGGAAGGAGAGAGAAGAGGCGCTCCATAAATCGGTTGTTAAGCTTAACGCTGGAATGCTTTACAAACATTCAGAGATGAACTTACACACTTGCTTTACTTCTCTCTGGGATAACTTCCTCGGAGATGAAATGCCGGTTTGGTAGGGAGGCTACAAATACACACAGCCGCTCTATCACGTGAGCACACTGCTCTGACGTGCTATGGTTATGAGCCGAGTTACGCCATGTTGCAAGTTTTGTGAGGTGCTTTTTTGATATTTAATGGATCGGATTACATTTTTTATTTCTCTCCAATATCCGATCCAGTAATTTACGTCAGTATCGGACCGATAGCGATATGTAATATCGGATTGGTCCATCTCTACTCTAAGCAGGTATGCTGCATATAACGTATAACATGGTGGTCATTAAACCCATTGTTGCATTGGAATTTAGAGGAACTACACTGGTAATAGGAGTTTGTTTTAACCTGTCTTAGAGCACAGCTTTCTCTGATGTTGGTACACAGTGGTCCAGATGATAACAAAAGAAATTTGAAAACTGCAGTTTTGGCTTTAAATTAATAATCTGTGGTAACTGCAGCCGGATTAACCTGTTGGGGGTCCATGAGCACAAATTTCCTGTTGGGCCTCTTTTGTTATAATTTAATTAAGGACAACTTAGTGTAGGAATACATGTAGAGCACAGAGCCTTATAATGAGCTAATAAAAATGGGGTTATTTGCTGAAGTTGTGACAAAGTGGTTCAAATATTTGTGAATTAAATCATCCAAAAATCAAAACATGCTCAGAGGGTTTGGGGCTTTCGGGATCCTCGGGGAATTGAGGTTATCATCACCTTTTAGTCAGCAGTACAAACATATCCAAAAAAGGAATATTAACATAGTTTGATCATTGTTTTTTTTTTAAAGTGTATTTTATGGAATTTCTCAGTCACTGTTAATAATGCAGTCACTCAGCGTCAGAATCATACAGTTTAGATTAGATTAGATTAGATTAGATTAGATAGAACTTTATTAATCCCTCGGGTGGGTTCCTCTGGGAAATTCGATTTCCAAAAAAGCACAGCACCGACAGAAGTTACAGAGTTATACACACACACATATATATAAATACAGAGACAATATAAATAAAATATACGAAGGGGATAAATAGAATAAATAGGAATAAAAATAAAAATACAAGTGAATTGCACATTTCAAGTATTGAGTCTATTGCACCGTTGACTATTTACAAAAGTATTGCACAAAAGGTATTGCACAGTGAGGTGAAGAGGCACTACAGCTTAGTTGTTCCCCCCTCCTTTGTCCTCCTGTTTCCCCTCCCTCTCCCCTCCAGAGAGGAGTTAAACAGTCTGATGGCGTGTGGGACAAAGGAGTTTTTAAGTCTGTTAGTTCTTGTCTTTGGGAGAAGCAACCTGTCACTGAACAGACTCTTCTGGTTGTTAATGGCCGTGTGCAGAGGATGCCTGGCATTGTCCATAATGTCCATCAGTTTCTTTAATGTCCTTTTCTCTGCCACTGTCACCAGAGTGTCCAGCTTCATGCCGACCACAGAGCTAGCCTTCCTGATCAGTTTCTCCAGCCTGGATGAGTCCTTCTTTGCTGTGCTGCTCCCCCAGCACACCACAGCATAGAAAAGTACTCCAGCAACCACCGACTGGTAAAACATCCTCAGGAGCTTCCTGCAGATGTTAAAAGACCTCAGCCTCCTGAGGAAGTACAGTCGGCTTTGGGCTTTTTTATACAGGTGCTCTGTGTTGCATGACCAGTCCAGTTTATTGTCCACCCACAGCCCGAGGTACTTGTACTTGTTGACCACCTCCACCTCCTCCCCCTCTATCTGAACCGGCAGTGGACCTGCTCTAGACCTCCCGAAGTCCACAACCAGTTCCTTAGTCTTTGAGGTGTTGAGTTGCAGGTGGTTTGTGTGACTCCATGCGACAAAGTTCCTCACCAGACTTCTGTACTCCTCTTCCTGATCATCCCAGATACACCCCATGATGGCTGTGTCGTCTGCAAACTTCTGAATGTGGCATAATTCAGAGTTGTAGCAGAAGTCAGAGGTGTACAGGGTGAAGAGAAGAGGGGACAGCACAGTTCCCTGTGGTGCTCCTGTGCTGCTGACCACTGTGTCAGACGTGATGTCCTTCAGCCTGACGTACTGTGGTCTGTCGGTGAGGTAGTCGGAGATCCAAGCCACCAGGCAGGGGTCCACCTCCATCCTGTTCAGTTTTTCCTGAAGCATACAGGGCCGGATAGTATTAAAGGCACTGGAAAAGTCAAGAAACAGGATCCTGACCGTGCCTTTTCCCCCATCCAGGTGTGAGTGGGCTCTGTGTAGGTCCTACAAGTCAAAGCAGCTATGTTTCATAGAAATGGGTTAATTGGAGGGTTAAAAGGTTTTTAATGATGCAAATTTGTCTCTTTTCGGGAGCTAAATTGTTTTCACCTCATTAAACTCTATGTTTTCATTCAAGCGGTACTGAAGCATGACTCTGCTCACAGTTTCAAAAAGAAATTCATGCATAATGGTAAACCCCAGTGTTTACAATTATATCACCTTCATGGCTTGAATATTCATAATGCAGAGTGATATTTATGTAAGGCGGCGTTTCCCATGGGCCACTTTTCAAATGCTAACAGAGTCGATTGACAGCTTTGGCTGCAGTTCACATAGAGGCCGCTGTAGATGTAGTAATGAGTAAATAAGAGTTAAAGGGGGCTAAATGGCTAAATTGCTTACACCTGCTTTTGACAGAAGAACTGTATTTTATTTTCGTTTTTGCAGTGTTGATCATATGATTAAACTGAAATGAAATAATACAGATGTCCATTTGTTTTTTCTTGCAGTGAAGCGGATTTTGCTGAGAGAAAAGGTTGCACTCTGCTAATGTGGAATTATGACTTATTAACTTGAAGGCACCTTTTTTTCAAATGATGACTTCAAGAGATGCTATTGGTAGTTAAATCACACCAGAAACTTAGGCTGTGCAAGAGAAGCAGCTAAGGTGGTCAAAAATGACGTCTGTCAGATGGCTTCTGATCAAGTATTGTGTGAAATTAAAATGCAAAATATCAAAAAGTAGCTTGTAGTGCTGTTACCAAATGTTACTTAGTAAAAACTTTTTACTACATTTTAAACCCACATAAAAAATTAACAAACTCAACCACATTCCTTGTCTCTGAACTGAAAACTAAAAATATTAGAATTTTCTTTTTTTAGATCATCTATTTTACACTTTTGGGCCTCTTCACTCTGGATGATTTTGCAAGTGGCGTCTTCCAGAGAGTTCAGAAAGTGGGAATTCTTTGCTATTCCAAAATTCCCTTCTGTTTACTTTACACCTCTTTCTGTGTCTTTGCAGGAAACGCTGTTGGGATCAATGTCACTGAGCCGGATAGTGCGTCCAATGTCACCTCCCTGCTTAATGAAGAGGAAGGGCCAATCAAAGTCAACAAAATGTTTGCTGTGGTAACTGGAATAAATAGCCCAGCCACCCCTGAGCCAGTCAGCACCGTGACCCCAAGGGCTGGCCGTATCCCCCGTGGCGGCGAGGAGGAGGAGCAGAGTAGTGGCATGTTTGGTGAAACGGTGGTTTCCACAGTAGAAGATGCCAGTGTGGCTACTCCACCACAGCTCAGCCCCGACTCAGCTGAGACGGAGCATCTGTTGCCTAGCAACCCACGCAAACAGGGAGTTGACGAGGGCAAGGAGGAGGATGATGATGAAGAGGAGCGTCAGCCACACACTGACCCACCTTGGATCCATGCCAAGGACACAGCTGTGTTCGACCTGGACCACCTTTTCACCACAACCGCTGCCCCACCCCCAGCCGCCACTAACCCCTCTAACCCTGATGTCCTCCACGTAGACTTCTTTGACCCCTCTTCTCGTGGGCGCAACCTAGACCTCGCCCCCGCCTCACCTTCATCACTGGCCCATGAGCTGCAAGGTGGCGACACAACCTCCTGGGCAATGCCAGATACTTACGACTATCTTACACCCTATGACGACGGTGTATCCCCCACTGCTGATGAGTACACCTACAGCACCACAACTGATGCTTATGACACCGATGAAGATCTCCGACTTGCTGCTGGGTCTCCTGCTCGTTCCAAGCCACAGCTTCCCGGGTCTGGCTCATTCTTCCCTGGGGGGTCATTTCCTGGTGCAAGAGCTCCAGTACCAAAAGACCCTGTGGTAGCCCCTCCAGCGGCCTTACCAAATGGATGCCGTGTGGGCTACCAGATGATAAACGGAAGTTGCCGCTCGCAGTGTGACATGCTGCCCAACTATTGCTTCAATGGAGGACAGTGTTACCAGCTGGATGGCGTGGAGGTTTTCTGCAGGTATGACACATGACGATCACTCAGTCACACCAGCCTATACAAACACTATATGAAACAAGACCAAACCACTCAGCAGGTTCTGTTAGTGTGCTTTAACCTGCCTCAAAAATATCACCCACTTAATACAAATGTAGCTGTGTGAGGCTTAAACGGGTTAACTTATTTGCGACTGTGTTAAAAAATGAACAAATAAATGTGTTATCTGATAGGCTGAATGGAGCTTCAGCAAACTTCTGATTTAGTTTTCTGCTTTTTGGTTAGAAACATGTGGAAAAGCTCAGAAACAAAATAAAAAACAATGCATTTTAAGAGCATTTTATGAGGGAATGGCCCCCCATTTGCCAGAGCTGGACTTTGCACAGACTCTAATAAACAGGATTTTATGAACACACATGCATAAAGTTGAAGGCAAAGTTTTGTAAACACATACAAAGACTCTCTCAGATGTATATAACAAACTGTAAATTAGATGCTATCTTAAATTTAGGATCTCATATTTAGGACCAGTTCTGTGTCATTACATTACGACTAGCTTCTCGGGCATCAGCTACACGCTGCATTAATAACTTTCCTCGGGACTCAGTCCAATGGGGTTGCTGTGGAGGCGAATCTAGGTGGAGGTCAAAAGTCAAACGGATTAAGTGCATCATTTATGAAAATTTAATGTAAGCCACTGAGCATTTTCAGGTCAATGTGAGCACTGAACGTCAACTATCAGAGAGCATCTGTGGATCAAAACATTGCCTTGTAGTCCTGTCCACATTCAGATGAGGGCAAAATCATTTCACATTTAAAATGACTGAGTTCTGAATAGTAAGATTCATTCCAGCCCCGGCTTTGTGCGCCAAACTAAGGGTTTGCTTTTCAGAAAACAAAACTGACTTTTGAAAAACACAGACAGCTGTTCACAGCCCTCACTCCAGCTCTGAAAAGCTTTCTAGGATCCTCAAAGAGTCTCAATTAACATGTTGATTAGAACAAAAACATAAGGTAAGGCTTTGGTGTTTGTGCTGTTACACACAGCTCTGGAGACTGGAGAAATTGGAGTGACGATGATATAGATCACACAGCTGTCAACTAGGAGACCACATCATGTCCCTTGTGGGAGTTTTGGTTTGGTTTGGTTTAGTTTTGTTTTCACTTTAGCTTTTATAGTTTGGTCAGAATCAGGCGCTAAAACTATTTGGTTATGATTAAGAAAATAAATTGTGGTTTGTTTTAGAGAAGGCAAGTTCACAAAAATGCGTTAAAACTTGACACTGGACTGAGATCAGCTGATATGCAACACTGCAGCTGTGGTATGCTTGGGTTTATACAACTCAACAAAGGCATTACCACAATCCAATCACATCCCAATTTCCCTCGGGATGAATAAAGTATGATCAATCAATCACTCAATCAATTATTATATTATTTATAGTGCAGCTCAAACTTAATATACTTTAATCATACAATTAATCATACAGAATTATTTTCACTGCATTTATACCCGCATTGTGCACCTACTTTAAAGAGAGAATTGTTTTGACCTCTTTTTCATCTTTATATTATTAAGTACTTTTCAGTATGCAATAAATGAAGTCTTTGAGGCTGTTGATCACCTAATATTTTATTTTATTTTAATTTTTATTATATTATATGTTATTATTTATCCATTTATTTTGAAAAACAAATACTTAACTATTCATGCATTTAAACACGGGTACATTTAGTAACGCTGCTGTACTTGGTGGGCCAGGTGGACCCTCATCAGCGCATGTTGGCTGGTACTGAGATCGGCCGATATGCAGCACTGCAGCTGTGGTAAGCTTGCATTTATGTAACTTGAAACAGGCACTATTACCGCAGCACAGTCGATGCAGCTCAAGATTAATATACTTAATTAATAATTATTAATTATTAATATGCTATATTAATCATGCATTATCAAATTCTCTGTGCTTACACCTACTCTGCACTGAGTATTTTCTTTCATCATGCAATAATTGTAATCATTTCTTGTGCAGTTTTTGTTGCTCTTGCTTGCTTTAATATGACTGTACATTTAATATTTGACGAGCTAACTGCTGACACAACAGCACACTCGAACACCTCATTTTCTTAATGTGTGTATTTTATTCTGGCATTTTAAACTTACTAGCAGGGGCACTAAAGTTTCTTCACTATATTTAAAGGATATGCTTTTTGTTACAGTCTTCATAACCATGACTGTTTCTTGATGCAGCACAGCCACTAATCTGCATCAGACTTCTCAGTTTTGAACTCTTTGATGCCTCGTTCACTCAAAGGTCAGCGTTGTCAAGGCAGCTTGCAAAAGGTTAATTGTATGAACTTTCAAAATTTGTGTGTCTATAGTTGAAGTTTAATGATTTCATCATAAAATTTTGCATTTTTCTCTTCTGTGATATATTAAAAAACAAACAAACAAATAAACAAACAAACAGAGATTCTGTGATTTGTAAGCAGCTACTAACTAAAACAGTTAAAAGGAAAACAGCTACACCAAAAACAAAAATCAACCACAGCACACCAATGATCTCTGATGGTGGCTCGTCTGTGATTTTACACACATTTTCCCTTAATTATGAAAGGAATCAACTAATCGGTGAGAAGCTACTTCTAGTTGCTGAACAGCTGCATTGATTGACATGCAAATTTATGCACAATGGTGATCAGCTCCACCACTGGAACTCAAAATATTGCTCTCATTCACATACACCAAACACACTAACAAAACTCTGTATGCACTCCAACAAGAATGTAACATTGTGAATAAAAAGCCCAGATTTACCTTCATTAAAGCAACAAGGTCAGCGATTTATCCCCTCAGCTTACTTTAACTTAATGGACCACATCGCATCTCATCAATGTGGGACTGACTGCCTTTTATCCCATTTGGTCATGACTTCTTTCTTAGCTGTTGTTTACCTCACTTTCCTGAAATAAATGTATTGCAGGTAGTGGTGTTGTAAAGAGGAGACGATTGATTTAATGTCTGGTTTGAATGACGTTGCATCAAAGTTACTTAACAGAACAAAACCCATCCCAAGTATTTAAATTTCAAGTATTTTTATATTTTTTATTACTGGGGATGATTCAGGAATCAATCAAGTAGTCAGTATGTGGTTGATGTAAATTCAGATTTAGATGTGGTATTATGAGCTTGACGAGTCAGTCACTGCTAAATGTCACTTAGCTGTCTCTCTGGTATGGTTGCTAAGTAGACAATTAACTTTATAAATGGATCTATTTCTGGAGACTGACTGGCCATGATTATTGAACAGTATGTCTCATGATGCACATCAGTTCACACTAGAAAAAGCTGCATTTCCTGCGAAAATGCAGTGTGAATGCCTTGTATTGGAATCTGCTGAAAACAACTGAAAAAGCAGAATTATCTGCTGAAAAGAGGTGTAGAAGCAGAAGTGCTTGCTGACGATGGCTGTATGTGTAAGGATACACTGGAGAGTGTCAAGAAAGCAGAGCGCATACAAGCAAGAAACATGTGTGGCAACTGTCACAAGTAGGATTTGATCCTCTGCCACCAGGTCTCACAGCAGCTGCTCATCCCTCTGAGCCAAATGAGTTCTGTTCACAAACAAAGATATGATGAGAGGAAAAATGTGCAATGTGGAGCAGAAGCTCAAATTAGCAGAAAAGAGGTGAAGAGGAAGAACTTTGTTGTGAAATGAGGTAAAGAAACTGAAATTTGTGAAAAATAGAGTTGAAGAGATAAGGAACCTGAAAATTGTGCTGAAAAGAGGTGAAAAAGCTGAAATTCTTCTGAAAGAGCAGAAGAGGCTGACATTTTTCAGCTACTCATTGAGCCAAACTGGTTCTCACGTAACTGAAAAAAGGTGAAAAAGCTGAAAATTCTAATAAAAACAGCAGAAGAGGATGAGATTTCTGCTGGTAAGAGGTGAAAATGCTGAACCAATCAGAGGTACTACTTCTGTCTGCTTCATCAGGCTTTGTACTTGTATGTATTTCTGCCATGGAGCGTTAACAAGAATCTGAGGTCCATATTAGAAAAGCTGCCAAAATCATAAAACGTTGCCGAATTGTAATAAATTACCAATATGAATTACAGGTCTGTGATAGTGTATCAATTTGTAGTGAAAAGATAATATTAGACAAGGTGGATTCGAACCCAAGACCTTTGGTGTGAAGATCCGTTTCATTACCAATCAGCTCCACCACTGGAACTCAAAATGTTGCTCTCATTCACACACACCAAACACACTCACAAAACTCTGTATGCACTCCAACAAAAATGTAACATTGTGAATAAAAAGCCCAGATTTACCTTCATTAAAGCAACAAGGTCAGCGATTTATCCCCTCAGCTTACTTTAACTTAATGGACCACATCACATCTCATCAATGTGGGACTGACTGCCTTTTATCCCATTTGGTCATGACTTCTTTCTTAGCTGTTGTTTACCTCACTTTCCTGAAATAAATGTATTGCAGGTAGTGGTGTTGTAAAGAGGAGACGATTGATTTAATGTCTGGTTTGAATGACGTTGCATCAAAGTTACTTAACAGAACAAAACCCATCCCAAGTATTTAAATTTCAAGTATTTTTATATATATTTTTATTACTGGGGATGATTCAGGAATCAATCAAGTAGTCAGTATGTGGTTGATGTAAATTCAGATTTAGATGTGGTATTATGAGCTTGACGAGTCAGTCACTGCTAAATGTCACTTAGCTGTCTCTCTGGTATGGTTGCTAAGTAGACAATTAACTTTATAAATGGATCTATTTCTGGAGACTGACTGGCCATGATTATTGAACAGTATGTCTCATGATGCACATCAGTTCACATTATGCAAAAGTGGATGGTGCACCACAGCTGTAAATCCTGGGTTGCATTGTCTCTGGACGGTCTCACCGTACTAAGTCCTTAAAGGTCACCGTTGCTTTTATGGAATGATGCTAATTCAAATTTATCTTTTCTCATTCATCCTTTGACTACGATGACCTGGATGACTGAGAACCTTCACAGACAATTCACATTTATAGTTCACCAAATTTGATCTCGATATGAAAAAATTGGGTGAATACATATTTCTATACTACAATCACAGGTGTTTCTAGAAGAATACGTTCAACACATGTGCACTAGACAACACAATGGCAACCTCCTGACAGCAACAGGAAGTGATGCTCTGTTTTGTGATTGTCAATGTACAGTATAAACAACAGGACATAAGTATTGTACACACAACAAGCATCCAGTTTACTTTTCAGGCACATACGCATCCCATGTAGCCTCAGATTTTGGGCTGCACTTAGACGTCCATACAGTGGTCCATACGAACCTTCACAGGCATGAGCAGGTTTTCAAATATATGTCGCACAGATGCTCAAGGACACTCAGGCATAGAAACCATGAGTTTGAGCACATGCTTTACTTCAACTTGATCAGTTCTTCTTAAAACCTGCAGTAAATTAAAGCTTAACCTACTGAATAAAAACTATTATTATATATATTCGCAGACGTCATGCAAACATCATGCAAACAAGTGTCAATTTGGCTCTCAGAGAATTACAACATAGACTTAATCTCAAGTATTTTACCTGCTTTTAGTATAGTAATTTCCAAATCAATAAAACCTAAAACCCTAAAAGAAAAAAGCCATTACGGACCGAGCACGACTGAAATAATCATCTCTGTTGCATGAAATCAACAGATTACAAATATCATTGACTGAATGGGAAATGGAGCAAAGCTCACTCAGCGATGCTGAAAAACTCTTGCTAAGCGGACAGTGTGATCCAGATATTTAGGGCAGATTTTGGGCTTCAGTCAGCAGATAGTAGCACTGATGAACCTCCTGAGAGTGAGTCAGATGAGGGCTGAGAGATACTGAGAGGCGTTTGACTGCTGGGCAAAAGCTCAATGTGGGTCAATAGAGCGCTGGCACAGATGAGGACCAATATGTTCGTCTGTGTGTGCGTCTGATTACACATGTGACTAGGTTTGCGTGTATGTTTCTAATTGTGTGTATGTGTGTGTGGTGTACATTTCTGTGCATGTGTGTTGGAGTTGGAGCTGGACATGGAGCCAATTCAATTACAGGGGGATGAATGTTTGGACCTTTGACCCTCTGCAGTAAAACTCACGACCCTTTGAAGTGTGTTTTACTGACCTCAGACATGCCCATCATATCTCTTTTAAAGATAGAATTACATACCTGCAGAGGTGCAAAGCTTTCCATTTTCATCATCAGTGCTTGTAGGTATGGGCTGCACTGCAGTGGTTAGCATTGTTTACCTCTTTAAGCAAGAAAATCATCTGTTCAAATGCACCAATCCACCATCCCTTTCTGTGTGGTGTTTGCACGTTCTCCCCGTGTCTGCATAGGTTGTCTCTTTCTCTATTCTACACTGGCTGTAGGTTAGGATGTGACTATGAATGGTTGCTTGGTAACCTCTACCCGACTAGTGACCCTGACCTGTATAAACAGTTTAGAATATGGATGACTGCTATTGAACAGTTTCTAAATTTATACTTTTTATTAATATTTAGCAAATAATAATAAGGCAAAGTATACATTTCACTGAATGAAACACAGACAGAACAGCTACTGCTGGTAGAATGACTTTGAATGGGCACTCTATTGATTTTACTCGTTAAAAGGGATGTCACAGCTTTTGAAAACTGTTGGCTGCAGCTTGATATGCTGATGCACTGTTTCACAGCACTATTGCCTAATAACAAAGACGTCCCCCAGTTTTGATCTTGTTCCTTATCTTAGGCTAGTTTTCTGCTTTTACAGAAAAGTGCTGTGGGCCTAAATTGCTGCATTTCAAATAATGCAATAATGTGTGGCACACACTAATAAATGACTGAATCATTTATACTTTTGTGTGGTCATGGAGGTAATTTCACACACAGCGCAAAATTTGAACAGCATCTAACAGCAGATGTCCCAGGTGGTATTCAACAATGGAAATTAACTAAACATTAACATTAACGACTTGTGTGTAATGAAAGCAGAGTTTCTAATAAAATATGTGCAATTCAGCATAGCTGGGCCTTCAGTGAAGTTCCATGACTGGGATTTATAGGAAGCAGTAGTTTGATCAATACCATAGACTAAAAGTTGATATATTTTAGCCTTTTCTGCTTAGAATATCCCTTTTTTATGCTGTATATTTGTACTTCAGAGTCAAGGTCAATGTAAGGATGTAAATATATATTTTACGTGATAAATACTGAAGATTGGAGATGTTTCATTAACAACAAAAACGGCACCAGATGGAAGTTCCTGAGAAGTTTCAGCTCCACTGCAGCCTGAGCTGTCTTGGACACACACTCGCACTCGCCTGTCTGTAGTAAGCTGAGACACCACATGTCAGAGCTGTCATTTTCTTTTCAACTAAAATCACATTTTTATTGGTCAAGTTTACTCTGTTTAAGCAAATTAGATTCTTACGTGGCCTTCAGTTTGTACATGCATTTGTGACTGCTTTCATTTTGTGAGATGTTAACTCTAAACCTCAGTCGTTATAAACATACTGCAATGTGATATCTTGTTTTTTAAGCTATCTGAGGCATCTCCGGTGCTGGCTTCCCTTGTCCTCCTGACTGATGGGATCTGACAGCATTAGTGCCATAAATTGCCTTCTCCTCTGGAGCTGCAGGACTGAAAGGACCATATTCGGAGAAACAGATGAGAAATCTGAGGGAGTGAAGAGCGAGGGTATGCATCAGGGAAAGAGAAAGAGAGGAGAGGAGAGAGTGTTTATGTTCTGCTTGTGGTAGGGAAAGCAGATTAATGGAAGGAGAAAGAAAGTGACATACAAAGGAAATCAAAAGAGTGATCAGGGAAAAACAGAGCGAGAAACTATCGGCATGAAATAAAAAGGAGACAGATATAAAGGGAGAAGTGGACAGAGAAAACAAGAGGAGGTGGAGGGGAAACTGACTGAGAGAATGAGTCAGAACCTTATAATGTTTGCCAGTATGGAAACGACTTGGGCGAGCCAGGTCGAGTTTACTAGTGTATGTGTGTCTGTGTGTGCGTCTTGCAGCTTGATATAATTAAGTGAGGTTTTGAGAACCAACAGCAGTTTGCATTCATTTAAGATTTCATGATCAGGACATGGAAACACACAAAATACCCACTTAGATGCACACAAACACTCAAATGCTCTCACACACTGGATTATGGGTGCATGAGGGATCACCTCAGAGTCACAGAGCGTGGGGGTCATGGAAGCAGCTCGGAGTTCAAACACACAGGAGATTTACAGCTGAGGAGAACGCCAGGGAAAAAAGACACGCACGCATTAACAGACACAGTTTGTTTTTGCCAAAAATCTTGTCTGACATAATGAATCGCTGGCTGCACACACGCATACATATTCACAAATTTGTTTTTGGCCAGGTTTGTCTAGCTGCAGGTTAGCTATGTTTCAATTATTAGCTTGTGTGTACACAGAAATGCAAACAGACACACACACACACACACACACACACACACACACACACACACACACACACACACACACACACACACACACACACAAACAATTCCAATCCAGGTTTTTTTCTAATCTATTAATCACTGTTCAGAGTCCATCATATCTCTCTGTCTCTGTTTTGGTTTCTGCATGCTCTTATTTTGAAAGAATTGTAAAAAATAAATAAATAAATAAATAAAATAGTCTCTCCTGCATTTTTTTGTGCTCTATCATAGTTTTCCCCCTTTCCACAAAATCCAACCAGATGCTCAAAAAGATGATTGAATTGCAAAAGAAGTTGTGATTTAAGAATATAATCACGACACTTTACTACAATTGAAAAAATGAAGTAAAAATGCCAAAGAGGTAAAAATGTGATTGCACACCTGCTGGTTTTTGTTGTTGTTGTTGTTGTTGGGTTTTTTTTGTTTTTTTTTTTGTTTTTTGTTTTTTAGCAAAAATCCAATAAAATCAAAACCATCTGCAGTCATATAAACCTAAAAAAACAAAAACTGTGAGAAAATCCAGTTAGAGAGTTTAGTAGCCTGAATCAGCTGTGAGATGAATCAAATGTAATGCAGGTTTCATATGTTTATATCCCCACAAAATAGGTTTTGCTTATAATCTTGGAGCCACAGTGCTCAATGTAGCTCAGCTAGTATGGTTAGTGCTTCATCTTAGACTCTTTAAGACATAAACATAAGGTGGGTTGGATTTGGCTGCCAAAGGTTCAAGCTATCTATTTTTATTCTCAGCTATACTAACAACACTATCTGCACTGAAATGGTCAAGTTCAGCAGAAATAAATGCTGGGTCCGATCTCCTCTCTACATTAGTGGTTGTAAGTGGATTTTGTTATCTGTTCACCAACATTTCATTTTTTCATTTCATTATTTAATTGCATTAAGATGAATCCATTTGTCAGCCTGTTTGGGAAACCCAGAGCATCGTTTGATCTAATTTACTGTATTCCTCTCAGGGTCACACACACAGAAGCTTTCAATGCACACATCCCCCACGTAATTCCTATAGTTAGTGTGACATGGGACACATCTGCAAATCTGTAATTGGTTTGCAGTTTATAGTGTTGCGTGGGTGCTCTCCAGGGATACAGGGGTTTTATGTAAATAGGTTTTGGTTACAATCATATCTGCAGCTCTGTGCTGAGTGACTCATTTGCAACATTAAGCAGCCTCAGTTTATTTATAATAGCAGGAAGCTGAGTACTTACAGTCAAGCAACTCTGCAGAAAATGATATGTAAATGTGACAAGCCAACTGAATGTGCTTAATTGGGTGTTTATATTTAGATGTTCCAAGCAGGCAAGCATATGCACCAATATATGTGCGTCCTTGCCTAGCTTTACCCTAAAATTGGAGCAACGTCGTCCAGCACAATGCCTCTAAACAACACTGTTTCTGAAATTTTTTAAGCTAAATGTAATACATTGATCGTGTTGTGACATTTCAAATCCCGTTCTGTTTTCAGTTCAAGGATTTACCTTCGCTGGATGATTGAATGGTCCAGTTTTTAACCCTCTGTGGCTGCTAATGAGGCTATAATGGTTTCATCTGCATAATGGAAGCCGATGTGGTGATATTTTATTTAAGCTGGTTTGTTTTGAATGTACTGCAGATGATGTGATGCCTCAGGGAACTCTAAGTGGATGGCTAATAAAGAGAAAAAGCATCTGACCTGAAATAATACAACAATGCACATTAATAAACCAAAGTGGCCGGGATTACAAAAACAGTGTCTCTTTGTTCATTTATCTCTTTTATTTTTTGAGTTGTTGCAGAGAGCTCCCTTCTTAATAATCAGTTTTATTTTTCATTGTCTCCTATCTGATTATCTAGTGTCTCATGTGATTAAAACAACAGCAGAAAAGCCAGTAAGTGGTGAAAGGTGTAAACGCTTTCAGCTGCATGGTGTTGCACACAAATATCACAACAGTTTATTGAAACAGTGTAAAGTTGGGCTAAATAACCTACTCTTTTTTTTAATCAGAAGCCGGTGCTCAGGTGGAGAGAAAGCAGAAGATCTAAAAGCATTTATGAGTCAAATAAGTCTTTGTTACTGTTACAAGAACAAAACATAGAAAACATCCAAACTCAAGACCAACTCTTAGAGATTACCGATTCTGTCATTGTATATGTGTATGAAAAGCTCGATATAGCTAATTCCATTGAGCCAAGATCAGAAAGATTTTCTATAAACTACAGTTGTCGAGACATTGCTCATGTTCTAGGACTATGGCGGGGAAGTTAGAAACTAGGTAAGCCTCAACAAAGGTTTTAGCACCATAATTTGGTAACCACACACCAAATATTAACTGTTAACTGTCTAAATGAAGACTTATCTGTCCCACTTTATAACACTTAGTATGTTTATATATGTAGATAGATTTAATCTGAAATGGGACTTTATGTGTCATTCAGTACCCGCAAGGACGTGTTTGATTGATTTTAGATTCATTCTACAGCCTGACAACCTTCAAACAACTTTCTTCAGACAGATGAATGAGAATAGAATAGAATAGAATAGAATAGAATAGAATAGAATAGAATAGAATAGAATAGCCTTTGTGTCAAGTATTTAAAAAAACTGTGCAAGTTAACTAAGAAGTGGTTGTATTTGGAAATCAAAGAAACTCAGATCAGAGCAACAATTCTTGATTGGACTGAGGTGTTTCTGACTACACAGAAAGCAGAGTCCTGTACATACAGAGGGTAAAGTCTTTGAGTGCGCTGGTGAAGTCAAGGGTATTTTTCATGTACCCTACTTGATTCTAGCCCATTCAAACATAATTTCCTTGGTAAAACAAAACCAAGAAGCCGTGAACTTTTACTCTCTGTCTTAATTAAATTTCTAGTCTGATGAGATTCTCTTTGCATCCAGTGTTTCCTCGCTCTTTCCGTCAACGTTTTAAAACCAGCTCCAGTTTTATAATCCTGTCCTCTGTCTGAACCTTCCTAGAGCCCTTAGGAAAATGAGAATGTTTGTTTTCATTCAATAACAGAAACTCAAAGTTTTGTTTCAGAGCCAGTATCAAAGCTTATGTTTTATAGTTTTCAGACGCAGCGTGCCGTGCCCTCTCCTGTCCTCCGCTGGCCTTTAATCCTGACGTTCACCTCTTTCTGAATGACTCAGTTTTTCCCTTCATACTCATTCTGGAGTTATTGCATCAGAAAATGTGTTTTGCTTCAAGGAAAACAATGTTTGAAAAAAGCACAGCTTTTAATGCAAATCTGGGACTTATGCTAAAATATTCAGGAAACACCCAGCTTTGCTCTCTCTTGTCACCCCAGATCCAGCTCTTTTAGATAAGACATGTTTGGTTGTTTCTCCCTCTAACCTTCCAAAGACCCTGATAAAATATGCATCTCCCCTTTGCTTGTTCTCTCTTTACTCTGCAAAATAATCACTTTCCCTTAAGGAGGGTATTAAACAACAAAAACAGAAGAAAGCACGGGATGCCAACTGCTAAAAGTTGAATATGCTTATCATAGTTCTTCATGGGTCCACCTGGTTTTAAGGTGAGCAAGTTAGGCTATATTGCATGGGAGCTGCATGACAATTTGTCCAAAATCTGAGTAGCAGTATCTGCTTTTGGCTCCAATCCATCGATCGTAACCCTTGTGTTGTCCTCGGATCAAAAATGGTCCCTAGGTGAATGACAAACAAGCATATGGAAATCCCGAGGACACCATTGCTCTTGCACAGTTCCCTGTCCTACCCTAACTTTTTTCTCATTACCCCCCTCATATCCTCCATTCTCACCCTCCATTACTCCTTATCAAAGCTAGCAGGGGGTCCTATTAGCCATTCTGCACTGTTGTCATCCTCTGCAAGTTAAATAAAAACTCTGTCTGCCTCACTCAGCACAGCAGGCCAGCATAATCAGGTAAATATTGAGAGGATTTGTTAGCTCTTTGTAATGTGGCTCAGGATGCCCCAAGTCTAACTCCGATATATTACTGCCAGGCTACAACGTAGCTTTAAATGCGGCTGTGGTGAGCCGCGGCAAGGGAGATAATGATGGGTTAGGGAGGGGAAAAAAACTGTGCTGTGGGACACAAAGGGAAGGGCTGTGGGATATGTGGGAAGTGTTATAGAAGGAAGGACTGGGAATGAGGGAGGCTGTCTGTCATATCTCAGCCAAAGTGGAGTTGGGTGCTTTTGAAGGAGATTTAACAGTAAAAGTTTTTTCCTCCCTGATCAAGGGTCTTTTCCAGTTTGATTTCACCCCTTTTCAGCTGGTGGGGACGCGAGACTTTTGGAGGAGGAAATTCAATCCTAAAGATTCTCTTGGAAATTCAGCCAAGCCAAGCCAGCCGAGCTATTTCCTCCTGTGTCAGCCTGTTAAGCTGTGTTCCAACAATCTTAATGGAGGAAGCCGGAGTCATTCTTGCTGTCAACACATCCCACAAAAACAATGGAATTAGCTGGTAGTTCAGCTTTCCGTCATTTCTTTTTACTTTTCTACCTTCTTTCTCCTAATTGATTCCAAGTGCAATCAAACTTTAAAACAGGCTTTTATTCAGTACTTAATAATTACTCGTGATGCTTTGAAGTCTTGATGGCATGAATTTTCCCACAAACATCTCAGTTGGTCCTTTTCATGGTTCCTAACCCAACAGTAACAAAAATGACATCAGCTGACTGCGGGATTTCATGGGTTTCTGTATTGGCTTGATTGGCAAAGACCTTCCTCTGTCAGAGTAAGTCATTCAGATACTTTACACACTGGATATAAGAGAAATGTTGCTATTAGCTTAGTTCTTCTGTTTCACAATCAGAATTTAAACTAAAATCTCCTTAAAGTTTCTGGAGGATATCTTGTGTCACAGAGTCATTATTTACATCACAGAGTGAGCCCCGTTCTCAATCCCAGGTCATCAAATACTGACGTCTCTGAGACAGACACAGGCACTGGTGCCTAAATCAATGGCTCTCTTCGACAGCATGTCTCTGTGTCCTTCCCCTCAACCCCAACTAGCCCACCCCTCCCTGAGCCTCCCTGGTACTGCTGGAGGTTTCTTCCTGTTAAAAAGGAGTTTTTCTGTCCCACTTTTACCAAAATCTTGGTTCTCAAATCAAATCAAATCAAATCACTTTTATTGTCACATCACATGTGCAGGTACATTGGTACAGTACATGTGAGTGAAATTCTTGTGTGCAAGCAACAGAGTTGTGCAAAATACAATAATGTAAACAAGCAAAATACAAGAATGGCTACATCTGAAACTAATAATATATGTACAATATATAATAGTATATGCATTTCTGGATGTGTATACTAAATATTTTTCTACGTGTGTGTGTGTGTGTGTGTGTGTGTGTGTGTGTGTGTGTGTGTGTGTGTGTGTGTGTGTGTGTGTGTGTGTATACACATATTTTACAAATTAAATAGAGCAAACAATAAATAAAATATATAAAAATATACAGAGTTGAGACATGTGCAAAACAGTGGCATTACTGTACAGTATGGAGTGCATAATGTTAAAGTTCCAGTAGTGAAGGTGAGGTGTCTATGACGTGTTCAGCAGTCTGATGGCCTAATGGAAAAAGCTGTCTCTCAGTCTGCTGGTACGGGACCGGATGCTGCAGAACCTCCTTCCTGATGGAAGTAGTCTGAACAGTTTATGGCTGGCGTGACTGGAGTCCTTGATGATCCTCCCCGCTTTCCTCAGGCACCGCTTCCTGTAGATGTCTTGGAGGGAGGGAAGCTCACCTCCAACATAACCTCCAACCTCCAACCTCCAACCACCTACATAAATACAATTGAACTGAACTGAATTGAAAGATGAGTTGTAGCAACAATGAAATAAGTGTCCTAGTCCTAGCCCTGGTCATTATTAAAGGATATCATTAATAATAATATTGCTCTCCTTGTTCCTTTATCATTATTGTTAATGTGTCATATTAAGTGTCGTGTCCTTAAAGCCTTAAATGTGTGGGTAGCAAAACGTGAACTTAAACCTCAAAGGAGGAACAGCAACTGCAGCCCCTCTGTTGATGAACTGTCCCGTTTTCAAACATAATTATTAATTATTGGTATTCAATATCAGCACAGCCAGTGCATCAAAGCACCGATGCCAAAGGACACCTTGCTTGTATCCTTGTCCTAGCAGCTTCTGACACAACGTGTAAAGTATTTGATGGGCTACAATGGGAATGTGTTGGCAGGAGAGTGAGTGCATAATAACAAGTGTTAGCATGGTAACACACTAAATTAAAATGATTGATTATTGATGAATTTGTCTCAGTTGGAGTTTTGGAGACAAGCTGAGCTGTAAATTTAAATTCTGTTCTCTCATTTTGATGTTGATGAACTTTTGTGTATTACACGAATAAGATAGATCAGACTTTGGCTACACACTCATTACAGATAGGGTCATTGCTGGCTTTCGTTTTGCTCATTCCTTTACAACTATAGCAAGATTACGATATTCGACTCGGACTGCTGTGTTCAATCCTAACGTCAAAAAAAAGAGTAAAAAAAAAATACAGTTGCACAAACTGAAAGGAGAGACATAATTCAGCTGGAGGCGCTTGACAAAGTGCAGGAGGAGGAGGAAGGAGAGACAAGAGAGATGAGGGTGGAGATGAAGGGAGAGAAAGAGAGCCACTGAACAAGAAAAGAAATCTTTAAGAAGACAAGCAGCAGGAGTGAAGAATCAGGAGGGGGAGTGAGGGAGGGAATGGGAGAAAAATAAACGGGGAACTGGCCACTAACACAGAATGGTGTCCCTCCGGACCACTCAGAGCAGATGTATGTGTCTGATGGCATGTCAGCCTCACGTCTGCTCTGTTTGCCGCTCAGCTGGGTTGCCATGGTGACTAGCACATCCTTGCTCGCCTTCTTCCTTTATGCATCCGTCCCTTTCTCCCCCACCTACACCCTCCCTCTATCCATCTTACATAAACCTCTTACTTGTATGAATGCAGAAACACTCTGAGAGTGAATGCAGTGAAGTCTACATTTTTAAAAAAAGTGATATTGGGCTTCATCGCTTCTCTTTCTTGCATACATGCACGAACTCAAAACGTCTCCTGGCATGTTGCCAGTGTTTCCTTCAGCTGGCAAAATAAAAGCATCACAGATTCAGGAAGGATACAGGAAGTGAGCCAGTGAAAGAAGCCTGTTTAACATGTATGGAGCTCAGTCAGAGGGTATGAGCACCACCAGCACCTTTAATCACTTTTATGGTCCTCCGTTTGTGTAGATCTGTAGATCTATGGATACAATACGTGACACAGAGAGTAGCGGAGATGCAGCCAAAGCCAAAGCTGTCACCACACGAGTATTAATTAAGGTTACAACATGGCCTTTTCTGAATCTAGAGTCCCTGGAAGGTTTAAAATGGTTAATGCAATCATATATACCCAAATCAGAGATGCAATTAGCTCAGCTTAGCATAACAACTGGAAACATTCAATCTAATCTACTGTCCAAATATCAGAAATACACCTAATCAACATATGTAGAGTCGTTCATTTTTAAGTTTATACACAGGTTGTCAAAGTTTGGATGGATCAGTACCATTTTAGGACTGCTTGTTAATAATTCACACATCAGACAAATTAAATTATGAATGGCTGCTTTTGGTTGATGATGACCATTCTTTATTCTGGAATGTAGTTTTATAAACATGAGAATGGTAGAATTTCTTTGTACAAGCTGTGAGTTTAGACAAAGCCAAGGTAGCTCAGCTAAGCTTAATACCTCACAATTCTAGCTCTGTGACACACACACACACACACACACACACACACACACACACACACACACACACACACACACACACACACACACACACACACACACACACACACATTAGTTCTATTGATCTCCACATTTAACTGTTGGCAGGAAAACAAATGGGTGAAATTAAACTAGACATCACTGAGCATAGTTGGGATAATAAGCAAAAGTCCTTTAAGGCAAAAATGAACCTCCACTTTTTTCATCTGCATTTTTGCACTTGTGGCAGTGAGGTAGTGCCTCTCTGCAGCATCACAGTCTCATTAAGTGGTGAAATAGTCATTGCCATTTCACACGCCAAACAGTCTGTAGACAAAGCCATCTGCCCCTGTCGTTTATGTCCCCGGGCGGACACCGTACTCCGCCAAATGGCTATGAAGGGAGTCTGGGACTTGCATGGCAGCTGTGTGTGTTTTTGTGTGTCGACGTGTGTGTGTGCACACAATATACATCCACACATGGTTGCCCATATGTTTTGTGTTACATGTTCTAAACGCTAATATCTTTTCTGACTGTGTATGCGTGTGTTTTTGTTTGATGGCGAGTGTGTTTATAAAAAAAATCACCTCAGGCTGTTTTTCCTTTTTCACTTTCTATTTTCAGACACACATAGTGATGACTTTGTATATTTTTCAATAAAGCATTCACAAACCTGCCGGCGACAAACGCTCTTCTAGTAGATGGCTTTACGCTGAAGGTTTATGTAACACGCATCATGTTGTGGAACATTTGGAGGACTTTTGGCAGCATGTAAAGAGCCTCCTGAATTCCCACATCTCTCTGTTTCTGATTAAAGATAATCAGAAGCAGAGAGGAAATCCTGAACTTTAATGAAGAGACTTTGAGTACGGAGGCATTCACAGCATGTGTGTTCATTAAATAATTCTTAAAAGCCAAATGTATAACTTGTAACTGGCTAAAACGTGAAACTGACAGGCACACAAAACTCGCAGAAATTGGTAAGACATGATTTTAACTCACTGATCTCTTTTTTCCTTCCCTTTCTGTTCACAACTTATTTCATTTCACATTCTTCACTGTTCATCGTCCCGGTCATATCTTTTTGTTCTGCTCTGTTTCCTCCCCTTGTCCCCGATTTTACTCTCTATATGTAATTCCACCTGACTCAATTTCTCTCTCAACCTGTCCTCTGAAACCTCTTTGTCTGCCTCAGATGCAACGTCCAGGACTACATCTGGCACAAGGGTGCCCGTTGCGAGTCGGTGGTTACTGAGTTCCAGGTGATGTGTCTGGCCGTGGGCACCTCAGCTCTGGTGGTCCTGCTGCTCTTCATGATCATCGTGTGCTTCGCCAAGAAGCTCCACGTGCTCAAGACAGAGAATAAGAAGTTGCGTAAGCGCAGGTGAGGAGACGACAAAAGTCTGAAAAAAAGTTGGGTTTTTTTACCCTTATTTGGTTTGTGCCTCAAAATAACAGCATGTAAAGATTAGTACCGCTGATGTGTGTATGGTAAACAAGACAGTGAGAGCATTTTGGGGCCAAAATGGGTAGGGTGCACTGGTCTCTTACAAACCAGTAAATAATTATGATCATAAAAAGTGACAAAAACAAATGCATTTTGTTTCAACTAGGGCAGGACATCTTGAATAAACATTCAAACCATGATCATCCTACATAAAAATATTCACTGAGTAGCAGTAATTTATTAGTTTAGATCAGGGGTGGGCAATTCCAGGCCCCGAGGGCCGGTGTCCTGCAGGTTTTAGATCTCACCTTGGGCCAACACACCTGAATCACATGATTAGTTCATTACCAGGCCTCTGAAGAACTTCAGGACATGTTGAGGAGCTAATTTAGCCATTTAAATCAGCTGTGTTGGTTCAAGGACACATCTAAAACCTGCAGGACACCGGCCCTCGGGGCCTGGAATTGCCCACCCCTGATTTAGATTCTCATAAATACTTTTTTAAAAGTGTTAAATTATATATTTGGGAATGGGTGACTTGGCTCTTGCCAAAGTAACATTTGAAGTCACTTTTCGCTTTAGAAGTGCTGCTAGGCAGACACAACCAAGTCCTTTGATATGCAAAGCTCACCTTGTACTGTTGTTCACTTTAAAAATACATATCTTTGCCCTTCTAACTCTTCAGTACTAATAACGAATAATCCAAAATCTCAAAATCTTCCTTTTATTTAAAAAAAACCTGGAAGTTGTTTATCTTCCCATTTTTATTAAATACTGGATCTTCATCCAGCTCAAAAAAGAAAGGATCTAGTTGTTTAGTCTATCTTCACTCTGTCTGGCAATACCACCAGCCTCTGCGTGTTAGATATATTTTTGTTAATGCAAACAAGAGCTTCCAGAGAACAAAATAAAAGATGGTTTAAGTCCGCTGAGTACGGAAATTCTGAAGAAGAAATAAACAGATAAAACCCCCTCTGTCATGTATCCTGCAAACTCCACACTCAACTTTCACTTACTTCATTTTTTTTTTTACTTTAAAAGATCAGTCAAACAAAACTAAAAACTGGGGCCTTTGGGCAATATGATGCAGCAGATTTATTATCAGCTACTCGGCAGTCGCTGTGTCTCAGCTGCAGTACATTACTCCCTCCATCGATGACTCAACCAGAAAACAGTTTATTGGCTGGCACTGCCGTTGGGCCAAAGTGCCACCCTGGCTTGTGTTTGTGTGAAACGACAGAGAGCGGCTGATGCAGAGAGAGAGCACAGGGGAAAATAAGTTTGGTAGAAGGAATCTAAAAAAGATCTGTTTGAAATATCTGAGCTCGCAAGGTCCTTGGACCAGCATGTCTGAGCAAGTGATGAAATCAGTGGTGTACAATAAGAAAAAGGAAAAAGTACAGAGTTTAAAACCGCAGCAGGATTGTTTTCAGAAGTTTGGCTGTGAAACATGTTGATCAACAGGCGGCAAAGACTGAAAATAATAATAAGAACCAAGAACAGCAGAATTTCAATGAGTATGATAAGCACCTCCCATTGAGGGACCCTGCCTCTTTTTAGAGAGCACTGATCTACAACAACAATCTCTGATTAATTTAAGGGACCCAAACCCAAACTTGATATTATTTGAGAAACAATTTCTGTTTTTTGTAAAAGTTACATTTTAATTAAGAATGTTGCACCATTTTAATTTAGATGTTTAGAGGTGATTAAAGGGAGCTGAAATCACAGAGTGAAGATTTCGTAAAATGTCAGAGGCTCGTAGCAGAATTACAGAAAATATTAGAAACGTAAAAAAAGAAAGGCAGGTGAGGTAAACAATAACACGAGTCTTCCTCTCTCAGAGACAGGGCTGCAGAAAATGCTTGTGTATTTTTTTTTTTTTTACAGCAATTACTTCTCACATCTCACAGCAAAGTTTTCAGGAAAGAATGACTCAGAACATTTGAAGTAAAAGAGATTCAGTGCTGAGCTCAAGGACGAAAGAGTGAAACTGCAGCTTTTCTGCAGCAGTACAGCGACTGCATAACCACAATCACGACATGCAGATGTCTCGCTGGGTGGTTATTTGGGCTTGTTTTGCAGCCAGTCACTGAATTGATCACGACCTCTGTATAAAGCTTGTCAGAAACCGGGCAATGATCCTAAGCACAACTGAAAATCTACAACAGAATGGTGGAAAGGTGAATTTTAAAAAATCTAAATGAGCTAAAGCAACAACTTAAAGAAGTGTGGACTAAAATACCTCTACAGCAATGTCAGAAACTGCCAAATCACACAGTAATTAATTATTTTGATTTATTGGTGCTTAGGTTGGATCTAGAATCACAGGGTGTACTGGACAGGAAATCAGGTCTGCACAGTGACATGTGAAAACATTCCTTTTCACATGAATGTACCTGTGTAAGTCATGTTATGCCACCTTCTATTCAATTCTTGCCACATGTGTGATTAATATGTTGTACTTTAAAAAAGGAGTGCTAAGCTTGTGAACTTTGTAAAAAAAAACAGACAGCAGAGTCTGTCCTTATTTTCTGTCATACTATGACAGAGGTGAAATGGCCACATTAAACATGGCCCAAAATTTCAAGTAATGAGTTCAGTATATGCACTAATGAACTAATCCTTGTGAGCCAAAAGCTTGGGCACCAGAATGTTTTAAACACCCAGTTTCACACAGATTTTTTTTCAACTGTCTGATGTCAAAGACAGAGCGTGAGCTTCTTATGGGCGATGAACTAAAACCACCTGTTTCATATAGATGGGCTAGAAAAAGGCCCAGTGTATGATATATAAGGATTATTTTGAACTGAGAGTCATGCAAAGCAAGGAGAACACAAATATATAGGCAAAAATTAGCTTAAATATTACAGAAACTGATTTTTTATTTGTGTTTAATTCATGTATTTTTAACACGTGTCAAAATTTTTGACAACAGTGGAAATAAATGAATAATGTCCTTTTACCATAGACTTAAACCTTTGAGGTTAATAGGATGCTTGGTTATAGAGTCAAAAATCGAGGTTAGTCTGAATCCAGTTTCTAGGACAGAGAATAGTTTAACGCTATTTAAAGTGAAGCTAAGAAAGAAAAATACAGGTATAAAAGTAGGAGGAGAAGGGAAAAGCCAACAAAGAAAAGGCAAAGAGACGAGGACAGTCTGAAGGAATGCAGGAGGAAGCCAGGGGTGGGAGGGGCGGCATGGAGAGCTGATGGCGAGCAGCCGGCTGAAAAACTGATGACAAGATAGATGCGGCAGGCAGTGCAAAGAAGAAAAGCAGGAAAGGTTTTGTTCTGGTTTTGAGGCATCGCAAGTGTTTTTGATGCATGAAGCATATTTGATGTGAAGGATTTTTCACCACCACTGTGGTTGAATGGTTTCATGTGGTTCAGATTTTTAAAAATGTTTTCAGCCTAATGTTTTATGATTAATTGACCTGCCTCATTTTTGAACTGCTTTAAACATTTTTGGAAAAAATAACTGTTTTAGTTTCTTACAGCACACGGGGATGTGTCGAGCATTTTGCAATCATGAAATCTTGAGATACTGGAGAACGATTAGCATTTCTTTTTCAGTCAGTCACTGAAGTAATTACTCTGCACTGCATCTTTAATTACATTGATGTTACTAGAGTGTATAGAGAGCTCTTTAAGAGTTCAGATGTAAAGTTTTGCAGATTGAACCAAAAGTAATGAATATCAAAATGTTTAGTTTTTAGTTTAATCACAAGAAATAAGAAAATTAAACATTAAAGAATAAGACTTAAAAATGAGAAACGTTTGTGCATACTTCAAAATGCAATATGGGGTCAGAACATTAGAAACACACATTTTTTTTGTTAAAAAAGTAATTGGGGACTTTTATTTTGAAAAAGTGACATATTAAAGGATGCTGATACCTTTCTACAACAAACTAATGGATTTTATTTTGATAAAAGATATTTTCCTGAACATCCTGGTCATTTTTCACAGCTTTAATGCATTGCATCCTAAATGATTAACACCTATAAGATGTGTGTTTTTATGTGAGTGTGTGTCATACCAGTAAACATTGGGGCAGAAGAGCTGTGCTGGATTCAGTTAGATTGCACAGATCACTCCCATGTATCTAATGACCTGACCACTGAAGATAATACTTGGGATATTTGAAGACCTGTATATGTATATATGTGTTGCAAAGAATTAACTAAAAATGCTCTAATATAGGAACTGCTTTGGCCTCTAAAACACACATTGTTAGTCGTGTTCAGGACAATTTATGGAGTTAATGAGGGACCTTATTCTGTAACCACGGGACACACTTGTAAAAATGCACAACGCGAAAAAAGGCTGATTCTTTGATATACAGGACAGTGAAGGAGAAAAAGAGAGTGACAGACAGATTGCAGGGCTGGACTGAATACAAGAAGAGTGGGTGGGGGTTGTTTCGGCATTGCTTTGCCAGTCCTGGCGTTTTAGTGATGATCTCCCTAGCAACAGAGCTGTTGTGGATGAGAAGCATCACGGATGCAAATGTGAACCCAAGGACCGGCTCCTCATCACCAGATCCCACGCTATAGTGTTTATTTTTAGCTTCACTGAGAAGGTTATCTTCCTGCTAGTCATGGTAATGGAGATTATGGACGATGAGGATGATGGTGAGAAGGAAAAGTAGTGCAGTCAGTAGCAGCTGTAATGCTAGTGAGCAGAAATTAAAAAAAGGGGGGGATAGGGTGATGTCAGTGGTACTCTGGATCCAGCTGAAAGTAGGGCAGTCTGAACAGGCAGAGGGGAGGGAGGCTGGGAGAAACAGGCGGAGGCGGGGTTGACCTACATACAGCTGTGCGACCTGAGGGGTGTGAGCGGTAGGGTGCAGCATGAAAGAGACAACAGAGCCTCATCAAGTGGTCGGCAAAAGAAATCAAAGAGGAGCAAGAAAGGAGAAAGAAGCAAGAGAGCATAAAGGAGAAATGGAGGCGAAGGGCGACATTTTAGGGGAGTAGAAAGGAGGGCAGGATGAAACAGGCAGAGGGACTGTTGCAGGAAAGAGAAAGTGAAAGAGGAATAAAAGAGGGCGGATACAGAGAAAAAATCTCAACGTGACACAGAGGAGAGTGTGTGCTTCTCACAAGCCTCATGAATACATGCGACTCCCACACTCCCCCATCTGCTTTGGGTAATTGCAGTGTTTCTCTGCCGCAGTCGAGATCAGACCCAACATCCTGGTCGAAGATGGAGCAGGGGGAAAAAAAGAGAGAACGGGAGGGAGGAGGAAGAGATTGATGAAGTGCTATGAAGCATTTTCAAATTCCTCAGGGAATTTCATCTATCTGAACAGTAATGAGCTTTTTTCTATCTCGAGTATTTAAATGATCAAATTATAGGCGTCACCTATCTGGAATCAAGCTGAATACCAGTTTGTTCATGTAATGCTGTTTATACTAACTGAAGCTGCTCATTGTCATTAATGACAAATGCTGGAATGAGATTAAACATAGGATCCTGAATCAATTGTTACATAGTTACTATTCACCCCCACCCCAAAAAAAACAAACTTGGTTTCACTTTTAGGAAATAATATGTTTAAGTTTATGAATGCTAATTTGTTAGAATTAAACATTAGTAGATGCTATAACAGTAACAATAAGACAAATTCAATCAAAATGACAGCACCAGTATGAAGTTAGATTGACCCATCCATCCACCCAGACCTTCTTCAAGACAAATAATCTGGATATTATTTCAAAATCCAGAACGACTGTTTCAACCTTGGTCTGTCTGACTTATCATAAGCACTATACTCATTACCCTTACCTGTCTGATAGATTCAAGTTATGTATTTAACTGCTCAGACTACATATGCATGTTTTTATTACGTTATACTGCAGTTTATTGTTTCTTACATTTAATTCTTTGATACTAATTTCCAGCTTTACCAGTATGTTCATTTAGTGACCAATTTATCACCCCCTGTACTTGTCACTGGCAATTTTCAATAATCAAAAATTACCAAACCTGTAGGATATATTAGGGCTCATTATTGTGAAGGAAATAATATTAAGGAAAGCCTGTTTAGGCAGGTAGAAAACGTCATGATACCTGCAGCTGCTATATGGCTAATTGTGAAGTTTTTCATTTGTGAATCTGCACAAAACTCTGCAACAAGTATGTAAATATATATTTGTTATCTTAGGTGCAGCATTTTAACAGCCATTGGCAGAAAGACAGCAGAGTGAATGGTCCAAAGCTGGTGATGCACTTCAGTGTCTCCCCCTCTCGTGTCATTACCTTGTTTTTCCTGTTCTGTGGTTCATCAAATATAAATCTCAGGAATGCGGATCAGAGAAGCAGTAGTGTTTTTTGTGTGTCTGTGTAGTAAGTAGATCACAGCCTTTTGTTTAACTATTGATAAGAAAGGGATTTAAAATGTTAAGAGGCTCAGGATAAAGGTTAATATGTGCGTGGGACAAATAACAGCTGAGAAGACACAAATCTATGAAACTCTGCTACTGTCTGCTTTGACCTCTGAGACACACATCTCTTTGAGTTAAGAAGTTGAAGTGGAAGAAAATAGAAAGGGAATTCCTCTTTGCTGCTTCTCTCCTGAGATGAAAGAAAAGCCAGAGTGTATCTGTGTCTGTTTCACAGCAGTACACCTCGTTTTCAGGAGACAGATTAGATGGTGAATGACAGAAGCGCCATAGTTTAAACCATACTGCATATGTCGTCAGTGCTCCATTGTGTGTGCTTAGTAACCTAACATACAGTAAAAAGATGTTCCTTTATGGCGTAAGATGGAAAAAAGAAACACTTTGCAGGAATTTTCAATACATGTTTCTTATCATCAGAGGAGAAAAGGAAATCTGAGCTATACACAGATGAAGTTGGGTTGGATGGATGGGTCAACAAAATATTAGATTTTAGCTGCAATTTATTTACTCTTTCATTTTTTTAAAAGGCAGTTTTTTTTGTTTTGTTTTTTTGATTTTTAATTTTTGTGCAATTCCATATGAATCCCTGGTTCCATCCCAGGAGGAGATACAAATCCCTTTGGGATTGAGTCAGGAAGGGCATTGGGTGTAAATAATCTGCCAAATCAAACATGCGGAGCTACCTGCTGTAGCAGCCCCTTGTGAATAGGGGAGCAGCCAGAAGTAGTTAACTGCTTTTTATTGTAACAGTGACAAAAATAGTCTTAAAATGCTAATAAATAAAAAATAATAATCAATCAAGCCAATAAAACTGTAGTAAAACAGTTAAAAATCTAACATCAGAGCATTAAAATTTTAGGACCTGGTGCAGATTTTGCATGCCTTTTGCTGAAAATAGCCAATATACAGCTGCTTCTTTAGGAGAATAATGATTTTTTTTCCTCCTACATCCATGTTCTGATCAGGGAAGTGATGTGTGAAAGCAGGTAATTTCACCCCATTAGTGTCTGATTAAATAAAAGATTGTTACATCAGTGCTCGCATTTCTAATTCCTTTCTGAAAACTGCTGATTGAAAACAGCAGGTTTCATTTTGCAGGGTTTTGAACGATGTTGTAGGTGGACAATCCAGACTTTTCGCAACCTGTAACCACCAGATATTTTTACAGTCCAAGACTCGATACTGCTTCATATTGTGGCGGGGGATGTGTATAATGTATTTGTATGGTAGAGATTTTTATTTTCCTAGATTTTATTAACACAGATCAGTTGCATCAGTCGTGTCAGCTGAGTTGAGAAAAAGCGAATCTACACAAAAGTATGTTTTTAACTTGTTTGGATGTTTTAAACAATCATTGGTCAAATGTGAGTCAAGGTGAAGTCTTTTGACTGATCCAGGTATCCTTTTATTCTTAGTTCGTTGCATCACAGATAAAATGTTTGTGTCTGATTTTTTCTGACAAGCAGAAGTCCTAATCTTTTGCTGTCTGACTAATGCTGCTTTCTTGCTTTTTCTCTCCCCTTCTATCTTTTTTGTCAACAATGTAATCTTTCCCTAAATTTGTCATTTTCTTCACTTTTTCCTCCACTGATACTTTGGTATTTTCTCCTATGATCCCATTTTGTTTTACCATCTCTCCATTTGTCTTCTTCTTGTCGCCTAATGCCCTTTTCTTTTTCACATCATTGCTGCATCTCCCTTTTTTACTTGCTGGATCCTCAAATTGGCAACTTACATTTCCAAACCTGGCCCTGCAATTTTCCTACCGTTACTCTCGTTACTGTCATTCTTTCTTTCCTCATCTTCGCTCTTTTCCAACCTTCTTTTTTTGTCCTCCCAAATTCACATCTTTTCACTTTCATCTTTGACCTCGCTGCTGTGCTCTGTATTTTATTCTTTCCTTCTCTGAATTTCTCAACATCTTTATTTTTTCCCATCTTTCTTCTCCTAATTGTTTCCTTCTTTTTTCTCATCATCCTCTCCATCCCATCCTCTGATGCCCAGCAGTAAGTACCGGCCTTCATCGGAGCAGCACAATGATAATTTCTCGCTGTCCACCATCGCTGAGGGCTCCCACCCAAATGTAAGGAAACTGTGCGACACCCCTCCTAACGTCCCTCATGCCCGTGCATTGGCTTACTATGATAACATTATCTGTCAGGTAACGTGGTTCTCGCCTCTATCTCTCACCCCTTTTTCTGCATCTCCCCCAAATCCTGCCCGGGCCCTCGACTCTCCTCCAAATGCATGGGCATGAGTATTCTCCAATACTCCGAGGTGTGAAATGCTAAAGGAGGGGGATGGGAGTGGTCATAGTGCAATAAAGAATGGTGGGAGTTTTCTAAAATACTGCAGGAAATCTAAATGCAATAAAAGCGAGTGGGCATCCATGCACTCTAATAATTTCTACCCTCACATTCATAGGATTTTATCTAAGAACAAATTTAATCCATTAATCAGAATATCACATGAATTAATTTTGAAGTTAAATTTGAGCCTGTTTATCACAAACAAATCACACTCTTTTTTTCTACAGGTTTTCCTGTTTGGTTTTTTTGTCTTTGTAATACCTCAAATTCTTATTTTAATGAACCAAGATGAAAACTCACATAACATTAGAAGCTATTTTGCATCATCTGCAAGTTGAATTTCATCCCATATATACATTTCAATTCCTGGAAAAACAAGAAAAATGCATTAAATCTCTCAATTCTTACATTTTAAAATTTAAATTTAACACGACTTCAAGTTAAAGAGCATAAACATGTGAAAATATGCTGTTCTGTACTATATACGGTACCCATGACAATGAAGTCATGTCCTGACTTATATTTGTAATATCTGCACAGATAGTCAAGGACCTTTAGCAACTGTAGATCTACACACTGCATTTTCAATTATCATTTTAACACAATGAGAAAAGCTAATTTGATTGAAACTTGAAGAATACGCCTTTTTGAAACACTTCCTGTTGTGGATCGTCATGTCTACAATGTCTTTACAATGTGAAACAAGTTTCTCATTAACCAACACAAAGGTCCCGCATGTCATACAAATGCTGTTCTCAAAATCACTGACAAGCTACAAATATGTGGACTTAGATGTCTGCTGTTAAGTTATGAAGCACCTTGAGGCGACTTTTGTTGTGATTTGGCGCTATATAAATAAAATTGAATTGAATTGAATTATGGACTGTAATGAATCATAGAAATAAATACCCAAGGAGTAACTGAGCTCCCCTCTGTGACCCCTCCCTATCCCATCTCTTTCTGATCACCTCTTGCATCAGGATGTCATGGCATGCCTGCTCTGTCGCTAATATGCGCCACCCAGTGGCCATATCAGCCACCGCAGCTTTGCTTTTCTGCTAAGAAATCTGTACTTTTAACAAATTGTCTGCTTGACTTGTTTATCCTGAAAGTGGGCGGGGAAATGGGAGGGTTTTCTGGATTTCTGGGGGAGGAGAAAATGGGGAAAGGAATCCCAGAACCAGGTAAGCTTTTAAGGGATATTTCCTGGACATGGTTGGGGTTATCAGGATAAACATCTGAGATGCAACGTCTCGCTGCTGCCTGAAGGAGGCAGCAGAGATTCGACAGGTACCTCACTAACTGAAGCATGGGTAGCTTGTAGAGCTAACACTAACGTTGTAGCAGCATGGGTAGTTGTAGTGCTACAACTGGTAAAGAGTTTGTTTTGTTTTCAGATTTTAAACCTTTTGAAAATGTGGTACCACCCTCTAACAACTTTGTAGGTTTTTTCGGGTTTTTTTGTTTTGTTTAGTTTTTTTGTTTTTACTTTATGATTATCTTTAATATTATGCGACAGCATAGGCTAGCAGTTTTTAGATGGAAAACTGTCACAACCATTCATTGTAACCACACCTAAATACCGTTTACCATTTATAACCCTGAAATATCTAAAAACTCAAAGCAGTAAAAAAAAAAAACCCATCATCGTATTCTAACATCGTCTCTTAGCTCTCCTTCCTAACTCAGGACAACCCATCAAACCCTGCAAATTACCTCTCATCATTGGGTTGAATAGTATTTGTAAACTGTTTGCACAATTTAAGCTACACTGTGAGATCTGCACATAATTCTGACGATTATGTATAGTACACATTTCTGATGCAGTGTCATACATATCACTGACTTATAGTTAGCTGGTGAAAATGAACCAAGAAATGCAGGAATTTGCCAGAGAAGACAGTAAAAAAAGAACCCACAGGCTAGCAAACATGGAAATGTAAAAATGCCTTTAGGACTGTTGTGCAAATATTTTCCATCACAGTATTTGGTGAGAAGGATAATATTTATTTACAAAAATATACCTTTAAGCACAAGGCTGGGTTACGATCACCGTAGCAATGTCAGGCTTCACATATTTATCCTGCAGGTCTATTAATTTATATTTGTATTCTGAATTAAGATTTCCAGTGTTTCGAATGAACGTTTAATAAAAAAATGCTAGTGCTATTGAGAGTGAGGGTGTCCAAGGGTAAAAGAAATAAATCAGAATATATAAAATATTGCAAGTGATTATTAAATCATTTACTTATGTAACTGATTTCCTTCTCTAGTATCTTACACTATCTTAAAGTTTCCAACTACTATTCAACCCAGATTAATTTTGCAACAGGTTTGCCAACCACATACAAAACTGACCTTTCCATATGAACTTACCCAAACCAAAAACCACACGAACTCACCAGTTTTCCCCAAATAAACCCCAAATAATCCTCTAATAAAGCAAATACCCTGAATTCCCTTCCAAACTAACAGCGCAGTGTCTGTGCTATGAAGGCTGAGACCTGAACAGAAATATCCAAAACTGTACGTACTGTGGTGATACAGAGTTACAACCAGGCAGCACCAGAGTCCGCATCTGTAGCCAGCTGGGAATATCAGCTGACATCCGAGAGGAAGTCTAGTTACTCCTACTATTGGTCTCTGTCTCCAGTGCTCCATCTCTCTCTCTCTGTTTTATCTGTCTCTATCTCTTCCTGTCTGCCTCCCTCTTCTCCCTCTGCCTCTCTTGCCACTTAATCTCTCTGTATCACCTCTGATCTGCCGTGCCTCTCGCTACTTCTCTTTCTTTCTTTCCGCTTCACCCTCCTTCTTTCTCTGTCCGTCCTTATCTGTCTTTCTGAGGATGCCTTGTATGGTTTTTGAGGAGTATAACCCTTTGCCCCATCCCCCTCCCCTCAGAAAACCATGAGCAGATACACCTGGGAGTGTAAGACCAAAGAGGAGTCCGACTGTGAGGTAAGATCAAATCCCAAATGTTAGATAGTCCCGATCCTCTCTTCCGCCTTCCCAAACAGCTCTTTCATTGTTACTGTGGCCCTGTCAATCACCCTTTTCAACTATCAGTGAATCAATCTGAGCCTTTCCCACCCACAAAATCAATAAAAGCCAAAATAAAAACGGATAGTAAAGTCAGAAAAACATGCTATGTTAGAGCAGAACACACAACTAAAATTAACAAAGACAGCCAATATTTAGTGTTGACCTGACATATTTACATTTGGTAAACTTTGGGCTCCATTTAATATTAATAAGAATTAAAAGTATGGCTTTATATAATACCCTTATTTTTCCAGCTTTTATGGTCTTCAGGTGTTTATTTTGTTTTTGTTTTTGTTTTTTTAAGCAGTGTTAGTATGTGTTAGCCAAATGGATGCAAATATAACTTATTTGGTAGCATTAAACTGACAGGTTTTTTAAAGGGCAAAAAAAAAAAGCATTTAATTTTGACTTGTGTAGGTAATTACTTTTGGCTGCTCCCTTATTTTCTGAGAGATCACCACAGTGGACAGATCAGATTGGTTAGATTTTACACCAGATGCCCTTCCTGATGCAAACCTCCCATTTATCCAGGCTTGAGACTGGCACTAGGACTCGTGGGTCACACTAACTCATGAAGGCCCTGCGAGTGTAAGGCACATTTAAATATATATATATATATATATATATATATATATATATATATATATATATATATATATATATATTTCAAATTTGAGGGGCTTTACACTAATATTCTACTTCCAGATTTTGAAAAAAAATTGCTAGCTAGCTCATGAAAATGGAGTAATGTCTTCTTTGAATGCAAAGCTTCATTTATTTTCAGTTTTTAAGACAGAAAAAAGAGAATATTTTAGACATGCCGGCTTTAATCTGACTATTCTTTTGTTAATCTGTCACATGAAATTTTATGAAAGTGAGATACTAAAGTAGCCCTTTAACCCTTTTTAAGCATTTTTTTGTAACACATAGCATTTAAATTGGTTACGTTCCTCCAGCAATAAAGATCCAATGCCTAGAAGTTAAAAAATCCAGTCTAACAAAGGCATAAAAACAGCATCGCTGCTGCCACAAGGAGCTGCTGACCTTGTGAGGTCCTTGTCACATGTCCAGACAGCCACTGTACCACCTCCATAACACACACAGGCACACATGCTGAGGCTTTAATGGAAGAAGAAATACCATTCAGAAAAAGACGAATTTACAGAGAAATTGAACCCCCTCACACAATGCCATTTCTGCACAATAACACAAAAAACACTCAAAGTTTCCCGGCAGTAATAGAACGCTTTGTGTTTCATTCACCGTGGTAGATTGAACCCACTTGTCCCTAATCTTCCCTTCACAGAAATTCAGCAGAGTCCAGACACACAGTTTTCTCTGCAGCAAACCCTGAAATGAAATTGTTTTCTGTCAATACTAAATAAATTCCACACAGAAAATGAGTTGACCAGGCAGAGCTGGCTGTAATTTCTAAGAGGATTTCATTTCCACTGACTGAATTGGCTCTCAGACTGACTTATCATAACAGAATTAACCTGAAGTGCAAAGGCTGCAGGTTTGATGTGTAAATCAGCAAAGAAAATACTAAATACTCTCTTTAAAAATGATTTCGTTCTTATGATCCTTTGTGCAGAGTGTGATCCATGTGGTCTTAAAACAACAAACTCTGCGATTAATCTTTGATCTCGATAATAAAGTAGATAGTTGAAAACTTCTGACTTTAAATTTGACTTCTCTGTAGGTCATTGTGACAGCGGTGAACTGTTGTTGCTATGATTCATGTGACTGTCCAAATTTTTCGAGAAAGGACGCAGCTTTAGAATCACTTAAATAAATAAATAATAAAAAGGTAAGTGTGAGTGCATACAGGTACTTAACCATTTGCAGTAATAAAATCCAAAGAAATTGTTCTTTTATGATTAATTCTACTAATAATTATTTGTTGGTAAGACCCAACTTCCTATTCAGTGACTTGTTTCGTTAGGGGAATTCACACCACTTCAGCACAGGCCTTTAAAAGACATAAGACTATATGATGTTTGCCCCTCCCAGAGCCTGCTCCTGCAGGTTTCTTCCTGTTAAAAGGGAGTTTTTTCCTTCCCACTATCACCAAGTGCTTGCTCATAGGGAGTCATCTCATTGTTGGGGGTTCTCTGTATCATTTCAGGATCTTTATCTTACAGTATGAAGCACCTTTAGGCGACTGTTGTTGTGATTTGGCACTATGTAAATGAAATTGAATTGAATTGATAAAATGCATACAATGTAGCATATGATTAAAACTCAAAATACTCCATATTCAGATCCAAGTCAGGATGTGGGAGTGATGCTTGCCATGCTATTCCTTTTTGGATTAGTCACACAGTCACAGCCGCATTGTGCAGTGTCCCGACTGCCTGCCTCACCCTGTGCTTCCCCCTAACTCTGCACAGTCCTTATATAGACACATATCCACTCAGGGGCAAACATCAGTCAGTAAACTCAAACAGCTATGTATACACATGCGTGGTGGCATTCCTTTTAATACAAGCAGGCAAATATTAGCAGACACACATGCATTCCAGTACAAATATTTTAATATGATGTGTGTTCATGCATAATGCTAATGCTAAAACACACAAAGGTGTATTGACTCTTAAACACTGTTAATCAGCTGCAGAGAAAAAACTGAAGAAAATATTGATACATAAATACAACACCATCAAAATGTTTTGTAGCTAAAACACTAAATCCTTAAATTCAGGTCTCTGACAAGATCCAAAACATATTTACCCTTTTACTTAACAAAAACCCTCTATGTTTATTATTTAAATATTTCTGACTTTGGCAACCATAAATAGTGTGGGAGTAGGGCAAGTGTGGAGAGGCTTAGGATTTATCATTTAATAATGACCAAAGAGTATTTATGTCAGGTTAGGTAGGGGTGGAGAGAGGACGCAAATGCAGGACTCTTAATGGTGATGTAAACCCAGAAACACAAAGTTCAAATGTGAAACCAAAATAGGTCCAAAAACCGAAACACAAGGACTAGTGAAACACATGGAGGGGACATAGGGAGGCTTTATAGACATATACATGAGGAGCATTGAAGATCTGGCACAGACTGAAAGTTATAACAATCTGAAAGGATGGAAAGGAACAAAAGCATAACAAGATTTGAGAGAAAACTAAGTAAAACAGGAAATAACTGAAAGACAGAAAGACTAACATCAAGTTTTATTATATTAAAATTACAGTGATTGCAAATGAATCTTAAGTGCAATATTCATTTATTTCCCAAAGCTTTCATGCAATTTGCAGGACCATTAAACTAAATTGGAATCCAGTACACAAGAGAAGGACGTCAGGAACTGTCCATGTGCCTCTATCATCATCATCATCATCAAAGCCCTGTTTTTCTCTGTTCCCACTCTCCCAAAATGAAACCCACTCAAAAGTCCTGATGACTCTGTGACTGCTGCCCACTCAATGCCCACACCCCTCTCCACCCATGCACTAAAACATTGAAATCCAACAAACACAAACATTTTACAGTTTCACGCTGACGGGAGGAAAGAGGGCCCCTATCCCGTAACCATGGAAGTGACGTATCCACACGTCTTGCCTGAAGTTACTATCTAGGCCAGCAGCCATCGGGTAAATGCTCTCACTGCTCTTCCTTTCTAAAAAAGTGCCATTGAATTTAAACACAAACATTCAATTAGGGGGTGTTTGTGAATGGCACAGGCCCCAGGGTCTGGAATTTGATGTGTGCGTGCGCACGTGTTTGAATGAATGTGTCTATCTCGACATACTCTGTTTGTGCTTGCCTGTATGGGTGCACCCTTGCGGTTGTGAGTGTGACAGAGAGGCTCAGGCTGACGCCCCAGGATGCCTCAGCTCAGTAGGGTCGATGATGCCATGCAAAATTAATGGAAGCTAAGAGGCTGGAAAACTGAGCTAAAATAGACTCTGCAATCAATTTTTCCCCTCTGACCTTAATTAAATTCAGATGAATTAAACTGAAACCTCTAAAACACAACAGTTTTCTCCCCCGGTGGGTATGTATGACGGTGGTACCCACAGATAATCAAACAGGGTTAGTTTACTTTTGTTCATTTTCTTGTGTTTTGGGACACTAAATGGTCATGGTGGAGGTGAAGCAGGAAGACGCTGGGTGCACTGCATGAGCGGTCATCACTGTCCATGGGGTGTATTGTAAGGGTTTTGCATGTGGATGTGCATGTGCTTCCTGGGTTGCCTGAAGGTGTAAGGAGGGCGGGTGGATGGTGTCGCTCATGCAGCTCACCTCAGTGTCGCCTCAACCAAACACAACATACCAGCCAAGCATGATAAACAGCAGAGCTTTTAAACCACTGAAATGACTGCTACTAAAATTATTTTTGCTTTCAATACCTTCTGTTTTTCCTGATGGTATTTTTCACCATTCTGACAGCTTTTAAAGGCTTATACGTGTGTTTTTTGCAGAATTTAAAGTTTTTACTACAAATCCAAAGTCAAACCAATTCACCAGCATTTTTCTGCAATCACTTTTTGTTTATAACACACTCTAATGAAGATAGGTGTAAACTGATTATCATAGATTATTGTATTTTTTTCCAATATAAAACTTTTAGTTGTAAATATTTTCACAAATGCTAAAAATTACAACCTTTTTATTACATGCTTACATTATGATAGCATTCGAGCGTTTTTTAAACTAGTCACAAAATATTATATAGGCTGTATACTAAATGTTATGAATGTTCTATTTTGCTTATGAATTTCAGATTGAAGAGGTTAAAGTGAAGAATTATCATGCATTATGGATGCTCACCTTATAATTGCAATTTTCAAATCTAGCTGACATTTTAAGTCCTTAGCCACACAGGCCTATAGAAGAGCCAGTGTGACTGAAGTGTGGCAGCCCCTGGTATTCAGAGGCTGCAAGGGAAAAATGTGTGTTTCCCAGTTGGCAACTGGTTGCTGGAGGTTGCTGGCTGTCATTAGGTGAAATTGGTCACAAATAGCGTGCTGGATCAAAAACCTCCTTACAGTTGCTTTGATTGCACCAACATGTTTCAAAAGGGTGCTGCAACTTTAAAAGACAACTTTTACTTTGAAGCTAAACATTTTCTTTTTCTCTGTTTTCTGTGTTGCACTTTCTCAGCTCTGCAAGTAAGTTGAGTATTTGCAGACATCTTTAAGACATCTTACCTGCAAACTAGGGCTAACTATGGCAATCTACTAGCAACCAAGGAAATCACAAGGAGGCTGTTGGTGCAGTACTGTATATCTCTTTATGACCAATTTCACTGTCAGCAACTACTCGTCAACTAACAAAGAATATGTTGGCAAGTGTAGTTGCCAGGGAGTCCCTGACTTGTCTTTAGACCTGCATAACTGAGGCTGTTGCAACCGATTTCCCAGCAACTGCCAGCAACCATTCACCAGTCGGGAAATACACAGTTTTCCCTAGTAACTGGTGATTGCCAGAGTGTCAAGGACCGGTTTCTCTGTGACTGGTCCCAAAACCTACTTGAATATACCGGTATACTCATCACAGCAAAACTTATGTTGGTTTCATTTCATGGCAGATAGGTTTTCCTGTCACAAGGGGGAAAATGGTTCTTGCTACTTAAACCTTAACAATTGTTGCTTTATGTTTCCAGTAACCTGTGGCAGGTAAATCGAATTCAGTCATCATTATTTCACAATTCTGATCAAGATGACACAAGATTTAGCTGAGATTCTGTTTCAGTGCACGAAATTAAAGAAAAATCAATGAATGCCCATATTGAGCAGTTCACTTGCATTTTATTTTTAAACATGGATAAAATACATATTAAATCTTAAACGCTTATACATGGTCACACAGAGCTCCCACACATACATAAATTCAAGTGAACTTTTTGTTCCATTCAGGGTGCCGATCTGGCACAATAGAGCCCCCCACACACATTCACACGTACACTGATATATGCACAAAGCATCTGTCAGCTTCCCATGCTCTACACACAAGAAAGGGCATTCGGCCTTCTACGCTTGTGAAAACCTAAAATTACATAACGCATTTTCATTTATATTTTGCTGTTTTGAGTATATCCTTATTTCACCTCTCACACCTGTGCTCTTCTGTCCAAGCACTGATAAATGTCAGTTCACAGTTAACCATTAAGTGCAGACAAAAAAATCAATCAATCAATCAATACCTATCTTTACTTTTATGTATTATTTGATGTAGTACTGATTGTATTATTTTTGGAACTCATTAGATCCAACTTTAAAAGCAAAAGAAAAAGGTAAACACAGCAGCAGTGTGGTCCATTAAAGCACCACATTAGAACATGACAATTTGTTTCCATGCATGAAATTAAAGACAAATTAAAACTTATCAAAAATGTGTTGAGCCAAAGCTCATTTTTGTTTTCTTTAAGTTTGTAGCTAGAATAGGAATGTTAGTACTGGATGATTCAGTAAAATAAATATTTAGGTTCAGTGCCAGTGCTGACGTCTCAGAATCTGTGTGCTTGGGGTGAATCATGAATTCATTTTTCTGAAAAATACACTATGGTGAGTGTGTCTCACTGAAAAACTATTGAAAAATGCTTGGTCAACATTATGGAAAATGTGGGTTTTAATAATGTAAACTACTGAATAGTGGCTGGATGTAGCCATATATCGATTTGCCACTCCAACCTCCACATTCTTTCCTTGCCTTGGTACATAAAGCACAAAATATTTCCTAAACTGGCACTGAATGCTGGCATTGGGCATACATTGTTAATACAGAATTACTTAATATGGAACGATTGGTAATCTGTTTGCTGAAGAATCCTCGTGATAAAGAAAGTCCACTCTTTTCTTTTGCAGAAAGTTTAAATGAACTCAGAGGCAGTTCTCGACCAATAAGCAGGGTTGTAACTAAAAATCAGACTGATGGTTGATTGATTTCTTTGGTTCTAACTGTAATTTATTCCCCCACTCCTCCTCCACCCCTTCTTGGGTAGGATGATCCTAATTCCCAGAACAAGCTGGAGGACCCGGTGAAGGCCCCGCCCAAGGAGGATGACTCCCTCAACATCCACAACTCTCTGACCCCCAAACATGAGAACCACAAGGTCCTGGGCGAGGAGAACTCCTCGGAGGTAAACTCACTGCAGAACAACATGATGTGAAACAAAACAACCCCAGCAACCCATCAATCCAACATCGAAAAACGACAAGGTGCGCCGGCAATGGGTGCCCGCAAACCCCTCCCTGCTTGCTGTCCATCCGCTGCCGTGTGCACCTAAGTGGTCCAACCAACCAACCAACCAATCAGCCAGCCTGCCAGCCAGCCAATATACCAGCCAACCAACACAGTCTGTACCCGTTTCCAACACGGCAACACTGCCACAAAGCGGCCCCAAGTCGCCGCAAAAATCATACACGACCATCGCCGCCGTCACTGCCCCAGGTGAAAGTAACCCCACCCCCACCAATTGCACCCTGCTGCTGCCCTGCAACACCCCCTTACATCCAGCCACACCCCTGTTTCGCAGCCCCTTGTTACCCCCTTGTTGCTGTCACTCTACTGTCCCTTATCTTTCTTACCTGCACACACACACACACACACACACACACACACACACACACACACATACACACATAAGAAGCATACACCCACTGTGAAAAGATGACGACATAGCCACACTTATATGTATACACACACACACATAGACACACCCTCCCCCTGCCTGCATTGGTGTATTTTGTAAAAAGAAAGAAATCATACAGAAGTTTAAAACGTACGTAAAACGTCAATGTAAAAAAAAAAAAAGTTAAGATAAAGCTACTGAGAGGTTTTGATGTTTGTCTGACTAATCCAGTGAGTATGTATAAATATTGGAGAAACAATGCTTGGATTGATTTAAAAGAAGCAACACAATGTGTCTTGGTTTTCATTGATGTGATTTCTAATCCTTTGATGTACTTGTTTTTTTGGTTTTTTTTGTACTTTTTTGGGATTTCGAACAGAGAATAAACAAACAAGATTCAGACAGTTGTTGAAATAAACCTTTTTAACATGACCTCTTTGGGTCCTGTGTTTTACCTCAGTGTCGCCTCCCCCTTTTCTTACCCCTGAATTCCAACGCTCTGTGCATGGCTTTGAACGCAGCTTCTTCAGTCCTTGTCATAAATGTACTTCCTTGGTTACGCAGTCAGGTTGGGGAGTCTGATCCGCTTCACAACAATTAATAGTTATTTTCAAAAAGCACAGATTATGTCTAATATTGATATTTAGTATCACATATAAGCCTAAGTGGCTGTTAGATGCTGACATATATTTCACAAGAAATCACAGCTCGACCTATTAGCTTTCACACACATCCCATGGCCTTAATCTGTAGACTGAGGTGTCTCAGTTATCCTGGTTTAAGTGGTATGCCTTGAATATAACTGCAAACTTAGGTAAAAGTTAAACCTCTGTGTAGTGACTGAAATAGTTTGATTTGCTGTAGGCGAAGAAGATGACCTTTGTTCCTGTACGGGTCATTATGATTTTCTAACCTTAGTGTAAAATTTCAAAAACAAACAAACAAAGAATTTTTAAAAGTTTGTGATTTCTGTAATTTAACAATATTTAGCAGAAAGCTCTTTGAGGTAGGCTGGACGTTAGGGTGGGAACAAAACACCAGGATTTGAATGATAAATTCTAGGACTATACACACCAGTCAATCCTGAGGGATGTGTGTAATCTAGTTTATTCCAGACAAATATAAATAAAAGTAGAGTTGTAGATGAAATGGAAGTTGGAGGAAAAGGTGGGTTAATTGTTCCATACTGGTTAATAAACTTAAAATAAATTGTGTTTTTGATGATGTAGGAACTTTCAACATGTAAGATTTTGACCTTAACAAAAACATTGGATGCAGAAATTGCTTTTTTTTTTTTATTACAAAGATAGATGGATGAAAATAAAAAATCAGAGATTTGACGATGTTACTGGCATTTTGGTCTACTGTTACAAAAATTGCCCTCACAGCACATAAATCACGACAACAAACACCAGGAACCAGTCTGCTGCTTTTGCATGTTTCCTGCCTCCAGAGACGCTTCCCTGTTTCCAGCTGGACACACACACCATGCAGACATGCTCACGCTTGTGAATAAATAACACTTCGGGATGAAAACCCCCCACATCTGCTGCATTCACATTTACCGTAAAATCTGCTATAGACAAAAAACAGTGCAATACAAAGGAAATTATTACAATAGCTTTTGGTTGACAAAATATTTGTATTTTTTATTTTTCAGACAGTTCTTAAAAATAATCCCTCAATGTTCACACACAATTCCAATGTTTCAGCTCTACTTTAGTAAATCTTGTATTTTTTTTTCAGATGCCCCCACATATTCACAGGTACACTTGCATATGTACAGAGCATCGGTCTAGTCACTAACATATGAGCAAACACCGTCCACACCTTGATGATCACATCTGGTTTCAAAACATGAAAATGGCACTGGCTTCACAATGTGGTTCCAAGAACCACTGGGTTACCCAAGGCTGCGTTCATACTTTATATAAAGCCTTCTACATCACCATGCATCATTTAAAATTGGCCACGGCCCTTCCAGGTTTCTCTTTATGTGAGCATGTGCTACTTTCAGCACTCCTGCTATGTGACGACAGCTTCCTCTAAGTCTTATTCTCACCAATTATACGTGTGCAGAGAGTAAACACTCTGTGTCAGACTGACATGATCTTCATGATCCTGCAGTGTCCACACCTAAAGGTGATGCATCAGGAACAAGCCATTGTTATTCTCACCAGTTGTTGCACACCTTGAATTCATCCCTCAGAGTCAGCACAAACAACCTGAACCAGGCTCACTTTTTTTGTCCGAACCAAAACAATTGTGACTGGTCACATAAACTATTAGGAAACTTTTGTTCCCTGTGACTTCATCTGATTCTTCTAAATTAAATTCAAAGGCTGTTGCAATGTCAAATCAGCATTAGTGCTAAAAGTTGCTCAGAAGTGCATAAGAAGAGGACCTTGAAGGGTCTTTTTATGGATGGAGCCACAGAACCTTTTGATTGGAAATGATTGAACAAAATCAGGTATTGTGTGTTTCAAGACATGTTCTTGTCAGGTCTTAAGCTTAGTTTCAACAAAATCAGTAAAGCCAGTCAAGGTAAGTCTGAAATCATTCTAGGTGACAGCTTCCTTTGTTTTTCTTGTTCTGGGGGTTTAAACTTTTAAAATGTTGATATTTTACATTTGAGAAAATTCATAAATCATTCGTTTTTTTTTCTATGGGTTGCATCTTGACAGTTTTTTGTGACTTTTGTGAAGTAATTTCCACAAGAATAAAAGTACAGTAACAACGAAACACACATTTACCAAGAGCTGTAAAAGACCCTGATTGGGTCTCAGATGAGGCTGGAGTGCCTGCAGCCTTTTGTCAGGTTTCTTTTTTGGATCACGAAGAAAAAGACGGGTTAAACAGCAGTATTGTGGTGGATCCTTCCCAGGCTGGATGGGTGCTGCTGTGTGGAGAGTGGGGGAAGGTTTGGATGCCCTTCTCTTTCTTCAAATAAATAGATCGGGGGTAAGAGAGCATTTCAGCCCCTGAAAAGTATATGAAAAGACTTTTTAAAAGCACAGAATAGGAAACAGCAGTCGGTGAGCTACAAAAACAGCAGCAACAGTGATTATCACTCTCTTTATTCCTGCCAGCCTATCATACACACTTGTGGAAGCTGGCACATGCAGTAGCACATGACTGCACATGCTCAAACACACACGCACACAAACTAAAGGAGGGTCCTCTGAATTGAAGCAAGTGAAGGCAAAAGTACCATTGGACTCCATGGCAACAAGTGGGCATTACATTACCGAGCGAGGGAGGGTGGGGGAGGTGCCGTCATCCCTCTGAGAGTAACACTGTGACAGACTGAACCTTATTTATGAGGCATGTTTCTTCAGTTAATGGCAACTAAAATGCAGATAAAAGGGATAATAGATTTCCACGATCAATCCAAAAGAATAGCAGCTAAATATTTCTTTCTTTCTCATGATTTGGTTTATTTTTGTCTTCATCTTTGTGATGCCTACTAATTGCTGTGGCATCTTTTCCTTTCAGGCAGTATTCAGTAACAGATATTTGTCTACTTTACCTTTAAATCTTTGTTTTTTGTGGTAAGATTAAAGCAGATACATTTGAAAATGCATTACTGCATGTATTAGGAGGATAATCCACATGTAGCTGTAGCAGTTTGCAAAATGCTGTCTCTATGGGGACTATTTAAGCATACTGTCATTGCACTTGGGTGTGTTCTAGTGACGCAGTTCTAGTTCCATGATTTCATTAGGTTTTAAATTTGTAGACCTGAGCCAGTAAATGCTGAGAACCTCACCAACTGGGGACCATTTCTTGACCTGAATTTGGACAAGATGCAGAACTAGTTGATGTTGGTTTTCCAGGGCAGCATTCATAGTCTGGTGTTATTTCTTTTCGCCTACTGGATTTGCGCTATGGGGCTAAACCATTTCAATACCAGAGAAGGCATAAAAACAACTTTAGTGTGAGCGTTGTTTTCTTAAGGCAAATAAGTAAATGATATAATTTAATTCATTAAGTTCTTCTTATCCTGTCAGTGCTATCCTCTTCCTCACAGTTAACAGCTGTAAATGGCCTCTATTTGTATAGCGCTTTACTAGTCCCTAAGGACCCCAAAGCGCTTTACACATGCATGCAGTCATCCACCCATTCACACACACATTCACACACTGGTGATGGCAAGCTACATTGTAGCCACAGCCGCCCTGGGGCGCACTGACAGAGGCGAGGCTGCCGGACACTGGCACCACCGGTAGGCAACAGGTGAAGTGTCTTGCCCAAGGACACAACGGACACTGCTCCAGTGCTTTCAATTGAGAGCTGTAGTACACAATTATGAGGGATTAGCAAATTATTTCAGTGAGTAACCTTTTGAAGATGATCCGATGATCCAAAAAACTATTAGGAATGTCAGACATATCACTAAACATGGGAAACAGTAAAGCTGTGTACCACAAAAACTAAAACAAAATAAAGTCCTATTAAATAAAACACCTACAGTTCAGATAACCCTGAATATTGCTGAATAGAAGCACACATGATTTATTGCAAAATCAGGAAGCAGTATTATAAAATAATGAATGTTTTCCCAGCTGTACCCTTATGTAATACATAAAGGTCGTGTTTGTTTGTGTTGTTCAAGGGAATTAGATAACGAGGGCAAGGGTCAGAGCCGCAAAGTATTCCACAAAGCTTCACTTTATGTGGGATGATAATAGGAGCTTGGAAGATTTTTGTGAGACTGATTTTAAGCAGAAAGATGCTAACAGTCTGCCCCTTGATCCCTCTGAGAAAAGACTGAAACCTGTTGAGTTAAAGCAGATATTAGCCCTGCATGAGGATGTGTGTTTTCCATGTGCACTAACCCTTTTCCCGTTATACGCGCACCCTTCTCTTTCCTCTCCTTCTGTTCTTCACTCTCACTTATCTGCTGCTGGCAGTGATTTTGTGCATCTTCAGACAGAGGGCGTCATTGCCATGGAAACCCACATTGAGGCTACAGTTTGAGCAGACGAGATCCAAATGCAGTGACCTCCAGCCTTCTCTGCCTTCACACGCACGCACGCACAAACACAAACACACACACACACGGATGGATGAGGCAGATTAAGCGACTCTTATGCAGCTTTACAGTCATCTAGAAGTAGACTGTAGAATATCAGAGCATTAAAAGTGCTCTTAACTCCACTTTAGGTTCAATGTTGCACCCTGCAATCTCTTCAGACAAACCTAATCCTCTCCAACACAGCTGTCCAGCTACCACTTACAGCTGAAATATCCACTGTACTTTGTAATGTCCTCATCATGACTCTCGTCAAATTTTAGTGTTAGTTTATAGTGTCTTTCAAGAGAAACACAAAACAAAAATTTAAAAACAATTCAAAGACTTGCATGTCACAAGTCTGTTGGGTCGTGGCAGATGGCCGCCCCTCCCTGAGCCTGGTTCTGCCAGAGGGTTCTTCCTGTTAAAAGGGAGTTTTTCCTTCCCACTGTCGCCAAAATGCTTGGTCATAGGGGGTCATATAATTGTTGGGTTTTTCTCTGTATGTATTATTGTAGGGTCTACCTTAAAATTTAAAAGCACCTTGAGGCAACTGTTGTTGTGATTTTGCGCTGTATAAATAAAATTGAATTGAATTGAACTGAACTGAATGTCAACTCTGAACTTGTGTGTAGGTGCAAATCCGAGAATGTGGTTGTCTGTCTTTCTGTCCTGTGATGGACTAGAAACCTGTCTAGGGAGTATCCTATTGCTGGATCTGAGTGAGGAACTGAAGAAACTCCAAAGACTTTGCGATGTTTCAATAATAACCCCCAAAATCGTACCATGTATCACAAGTATCATAGATACTTGTCTATGTTACTCGTGTATAATCCACAAAATTAACATTAAAACTCGAAACTAAGGATTGAGACAATAAACTCATCAGGAAAGTGTTTACTGAGACCATAGTGGGCATTTGGATCTTTCTCCAGCTAATTTCTACAAAACCAGATTCGCCTCCTGGTGGCCATTAGAAAAAATGCATGCTTAATTGCACTAGGTTTTCTTCTCTTTTTTTAAACTCAAATTTGTTTGTGACTCCTCATTTCATTTGTTGAGCACAAATTACCACAGAAGGGTAAACTATCCACGATTAGACAACAAAATAGCCCTACACATTATTTAAAATTACCCCACCAACTAACTAACTGACACAGAATTAAGGAAGAGCAGTCAGCCAATCTTTTCCATTTCTGGGTTTGGTAAAGGTTTCTGTGTTTAGTCCCTGTTTTTCACCTGGAAACATTGGCGCACTGGTTAGCACTGTTCCTGGGTTCAAATACACTGGCTGCCTTTGATTTTTCTGCATTAAGTTTTCACATTTTACCTTTTGCTCTCCAGCTTCACTGTCCAAAGACAAGCATTTAGTTAGCTTAATTGGTGATCTTAAAATGTCCATGAGAGTGAATGGTTACTTATCTTTCTATGTTAGGCCTGCAACACACTGTTGACCTATCCACGGAGCCCTGTTTGATAGCTGGGATAGGCTCAGCTTCCCCACAGTGAATTAGATAAGAGGATGGATGGATTATTTAAAATCTTATGACCCATTTTTTTTAAATCAGGAAGGGTCTCAAGTACCATCGCATAATCTATAACATTATCAGCATGTTTTTTTTCTTCTTCTTTTTTAAATTGAAAAACACTTTCATTCTCTCTGAAATGCTACAAAGAAGTTCCGCTAATAAGAAGAGTGCATTTTTAAAGTGACAAGAACATCAAAAATACACAGCATTTGAATTAATGCAGCGAGTCACTTTCATTTTATCTAGAATGGAAAACAAATGCTCTTTTTAACTTCATATTATGGGGAAAATCCTCTATCAGAGGTGTAAAGTATGTATGAAGGGTACAAGCAGTAAAATGGGGGCAGCAGCAAAGGAACTAGAAAAAACAGTGAACATGTTGAAGGCATGTGAAGATTTTTTTTCTCTTCTGTTCAGAGTCAAACCTGCTGGGACTTGGGATTCATCAGCAGGCTGCGATTGGCTGACAGCACGGTGGAATGATGGTGCTAGGATCATGAAGTGGCCGTTGTGATTGGCTGATGCAGGCACACAAATAGTAGGGTGCATGAAGGAGGCATGCACACTCAAACACACACAATCATGCACGTATCTGTACACAGAAATGCTAAAATTAACACGACGTGCACACATTTTCACACCGAAACACAGATATAGTGACACACATGTAGAAGCAACCAGATAACTGCCCCAGTGCTCTCAATTGAAATCTACATGCGTGCATACACAAGTGTACTGCATGCCTTACAAAGCCGCATTAAAAGCAGGACAGAAATCAAAAGAAACAAGACAGAAAGCAAGAGGGGGAGTAAGAGAGCATGTCTTACCCACCAACCCCCGATTTCTAAATGAATCATTCTGGCACCGTCTAGTTTACTAATGAGGCTCTGAGGAATGCTGTTGATCAGAACAGGACCCTCTGGCCTTTTATGATGGAAATGTGGTGATACATTACCAGTCCCAACCAGAGAAACCCACCCCCTGTCCTCCGTTCCTCCAAGTGAGTGAGTGAGTGAAACAGTTGACAGCCCCGTAGTGCCGTGCAACAGTGACTTTTACAAAGCTAAGAGTGATGTGACCCAAATGTTTCCTTAAACAGAGACTGTGTAGTCTGATGATGATGAAGACGAGGCCCCCTGACTAAATAAAGTCTTGGCCTATTCATGTGTTGTTGTGGTCGGGCTTTGTGTGTTTTGTTTCGGGATCTGTCTTTTCCTTGTGTGTGTGTGTGTGTGTGTGTGTGTGTGTGTGTGTGTGTGTGTGTGTGTGTGTGTGTGTGTGTGTGTGTGTGTGTGTGTGTTGCCAAAATCTACTCCTTGAGACGTCTGCTTCAGCATAAGTGACCAAAAAGGTGATTTTGAGTTTGGCTTTGGAAAGCAAGCCACCACTTGTGTCTCTATTTTAGGCCCTTTCATCTGTAATTTGTAAATAGCCGCAATCTCCACTTTCTGTGAAGAGATTCAAAGTAGAGTGTTGTCCGAGCACTCATCATTGTGGCCAGCGTGATCCCACTGAAAGTTGTTCTCTTGTTTAACCTATAAGTGATCGCCAATCACTTACCATAAATTATTGGAGTAGTTTTGGAGTAGATTTGGCCACTCCTGCCAACATTCACCGCTGTTCCAAGTTTTCTCCAATTGTGGATAATGGGCATTCCCTGGTTCTTTGGACTTTCAAAGCCAAATGGCTTGTAACTCGTTCCAGACTGATAGTTGTCAACAAGTTTCTTTCTTATCTGTTCGCAAGTTTCTTTAGATTGTGACATTACGTGTTTTTTTCTGAGGTCTTTTAGCCCGCAGACAGGTTCTGCTTAATTATTTCTTGATTCAACAGGTCTGACAGTAATCAGGTCTTGGAGTGTGTGTGTGTGTGTGTGTGTGTGTGTGTGTGTGTGTGAGAGAGAGAGAGAGAGAGAGACAGAGACAGAGACAGAGAGAGAGAGTGTGTGTTTAAATCTTAATATAAAACTGCACTGTGTATTTATTCAACTTATGTTCTATTATCAGAATTTGTTTGTTGATCTCATCAATCACTGCCTCAAAGTAAGTTCACACTTACCTGGTGAAATGTCATCTGTTGGGTTGGCACAGAATTTGTTGTGGACATTCATATTTCCCAGATGATGTATTTTTGTCACTCTTAGATTAGCTTTACAGCCAAACAAACAAGCAAGGTTTTGTGAGGTTTCCATTGTGGCTGGTCTAATTCCCTTTAAGTGTCAGCAGCTGATGTCACTACCTGCAGGTTAGCATTATTTACTCACTCAAAACTGCTGCAGGATTTTTGATGGCATTGTCCCATTACACCTGTAAACTACATAGGCAGACAAATTGATGGAACAAAGCAAACATTGTCCGAAAGGCATGAATCCTAGTTACTTTTTGTATTGCAATTTGTATTTTATTTCATGACTTTATAGATTTAGAGAAACTGGAAACATGGGCGGAAAAGTGGAGCCTATGACATTCAAATAATGTTCCCCATCCGAGAACTGAACCGTTGAAGTTGTATCCAACTGCAAATGTATTTTCTTAATTTTCTGCTGTGCATCATTGAAACTAAAATTATTTCAGGTCCTCAGTTATTAACTTACCATGAGATCCTGTCTTCTAACTGTGTACTCTAAACAAATATTTAAATATTTAAACTCAAACAAATACTCGAGACTAAACAATTTAATTGCATACTTTTGATTTCATGTCAAATTATCATGTAATTGACCAAACTATTTACTATGCATCTCTAATAAAATACTATAAATCAGATGTATCCAGTCTGCTTTAAAGAGAACAAACACAATTTGCAAACATGTTCAACAGGAGAATAATTAGTTGTTAATATTTTTGTGCATTACCTCTCTTACTTTACTCCTACATTTGCGTATTAATAACCAGTCTATTTCTGCACTGTAAGGTGACCATCAATTTGGAGCTCCACCTCAACAAGAACGTCAAGCTGAAACCTTCCAAAGGACCTGTTGCACACTATGACGTTTACCTCTACAGGATGCCCAACACCAAACCACACATCACCAACGGGCCAAGTCCCAGGACTGTTAATGGCCCCAGCAAAGCTAAAGGTCGAGTTTTAAAGTGGGCGGATGCCCTGTACCCAGCTTCTTCTCCTTGTTCTATCTGTAACCCCATCAGTACTCCCTCTCTGCCAGCCTCCATCACCAATGAGCAACAAGGGTACAGGACATGGATACTTAACCCGTACAACCCCTGATGACCTGTTCCTTGTACATTTCACTGTCATCTTGAAAAAGGTTCTGTGAATGTGCATTTTACTTGTTTTTGGAGTTAATGAAAATCTTTCATTCAGGGAAATTGAAATTCACAAAATAGTGTTTGCTGATCTGCTTCCAAGGTTGGATCAGATTGGATTATTATAACGCAGGGGAGGGCGACAAACTCTGGAGTTCCAAGAATTATAAACTGTCCTCAGCTGAGAAAAGCTAAATGCACGATGTCTTCTGGAAGGGGGAAAGAACATTTGGATATGTATTAGATTATATGCAGTGACATGAATGCAAACATCAAGCAGTGAATAAAATATAGTAATAATATTTGGGAATTTATTTCAGATATGTTTACATTGTTTTAAATATTTATATATTTAAATATTTATATTAAAGTAATTACAGAAGCACAAAAAAACATTAATAAAACTTTTTTTTAAGTCTCTTTATACTTTAAAGTTTACAGCTACACTGCATTGTGCTATTTACTGTTTTTCTTGGGAACACTTCAGGGACGATGGGAATCAGACCAGTGACCTTCTGATGGTCTCAATCCACAAAGGCTGCCGACAACCTTCACAGAGGCAGAAACTTGTATTTATTTATTTATTTGTATTTGTGTCAGTCCTCAAACAGTTACGCCAGACCAAATGGTCATTTCACCAAACAAGTCAATAAAAACTTACTGGATTTCTTTGTATTACTCTTCTCACTTGATGACTAATTACTGGACTAAATATATTTTTTTTATATCTTGCTGATTATTTAAGTGGTTAAGATTTTCGAGCTGGTGTGTCCAGAGAACTGGTGGAAATGAATATAAAACAAAAGAGCTTTGTTTAAACTGCTAAACTGTTAAGTGTTAAAGTACACAATCTTTATCACTTATTTCAAAACTACACGAATGAATACTTGACTTAAAAATAAATAATATCCACATGTATTGTTAAAGGCACGCCGTTAGGAAGCCATCACTTATTATCCATGTAAGTTTTTGAAGCCTTCTTAGCATCTTAAGCTCGATGTTTTGTTTCTCTGCCCGCAGCTTTACTGTTTCGGTCGTCTCGCTGCTCTCATTACATCATGTTTGGCCGCAGCAGGCAGCTGTTCCCAAAGAGAAAAACTCAGCTGAACCAATTTCAAAAGTAGCAGACAGGCAAACCCATTTAACCCCTAGCTGGTGAATAACTCAGGGCATCTGCAGCTGAAATAGAGACAAATGAAAAGAAAAACTGAACCCTTGAATCACTTCGATGAAGTTATCCGGGAGGTTTATTTTTCTGCAGTGTTTTGTTGCCAAGGCTCACATCGCTGCAAACCAATACAAAATTTGTTCTCAGTGATCACCTTCATCCTATCATTAAATCAATGCTTCTATCCTGAAGGAAGCAGTCTGCCACCATCCTCAGGGCACAAGGGGTCACTGAATGATGAAAATTATGTGGCTCATGGTGTCGACTTTACAGTCACCAGATGTCAACTAAGCTGAACATCTATGGGATTTTTGGAAATTCCATGTCAGACAGTGTTGTTCACCACCACTATCAAAACACCAAATCAGGGAATACATCATGAAAAAATTGTGTTCATCCCTCCAGTGGAGATCTTTGACTTTAAAGCTCAGTGTTCATGTGGACTGAAGCAATTTTTCTTTACTGTTTTTGCCTTTTCTTTATTTCAAGTTAGTGAAAACCAAAGAAACTTTAGATATTCATCCTCTGGACACAACATGCGCCTGTATTTCTACTGGATATGTAAGTTTGATCTAAAATACCTTCAGGCAGTCAGGATTGAAATTAGTGGAAATAAAAAGAAAAGAAGTAATTGAATAAATTCAGCAAATCAGAATCAGGCAGCTAATGAGCTGTCTGCTTTTGCCGGTAATTTTACAGGCACTGCGATAATGTCATCACGTGCAGTTTCATTGCATTTACTGTAGTGATCTCTTTGGTGTTGAGTTGTGTGAGAGTTACACAGTGCCATCTGCTGATTGGAAAAATGTCCGGTGGCTTTAGTTCTGTTTCCCAGTTTAACTAGACCGAGCTGGTTGCTTGAATCGTGAATGTAAGATGGATGACTTGATATACACACACACATTATGTAATCAGGCTTTCTGCATTTCAACACAAACCGTTCCTTAAATTTGGACGGCAACAACATCAAATATAGCAACAAAACTGTATGTTTCACAAAGACTTATCAGCTGACTGATGTCAAAATTTTGGAAACCTCCAGTGTGATGAGAATTGTTGAGGCAGAACAACCCAAAGGTTAATGAGTATTCCCTCAGAAGTGCTTCACCATGAATAGAATCTGTCATTAAGTTTAAACAGAGCAAGACATAAAATAAAAATGATGAAGAAGGATGTGCTGAGTGATGAATGTGCAGAGATTCAATCTTCAGATCTTTAATTGATTAATAATAAGCCAATACTGATTGACATTCAAGCGGCAAAAGAGATGCAAAATGACAGTTTTAAAAAGGCATAGCAAATAGAAATATTTAATTGCAGTTTTTCATTTCACTTTTGTGGGCTGCTAGATATAGATTTCATATCACTGTTGGAACTTATTTAAATGCTAGATGTAAAAAAAAATGTCAGAGGAAAAAATGTGTCTCTGGAGATGAAGACTGGAGTGTGCAGGTGCATCTCTGAGGTGAAATTGGTCACTATTACCATGGAATAATAATAATAATAATAATAATAATAATAATAATAATAATAATAATAATAATAATAATAATACTTTAACATATATTCCTGTATATACCTGTTTTTGTGAAATACTCGGGATGCGTCTACCACCACGTCTATTACCACAGTACCACCAGCATGTGGGGCTGCTTGCACACGACATTAAGACGGCAACGCCGAAGAAGTTTCCATGTGCTTACGAAGATTGTCTATGAAGACGATGCGCACTCGCTACCACGCTTTCCTGTTTGCTAGCCCGTAGTGGAATTTATTTTTAGTATGATCGTAAGCCAAATATTAAGATTTGCCTTAATATTTGTCTTTATTATAGCTTGAGTGTAATGTGCCAAAATAAAAAAAATTGTGAAAATGATCGAAAAGATTGTCACGGATAAAGGGTCGGAGTGAGACCTCTTCTTTGGTTTATATTTCCAGGCGTTAACAACAAGCAGAAAGCAGAGACTGTGGAGAAAAGCTTTCTAATCTTTGATTTGTTAAAAATAGAATCGTAAGCCTTTAATTTTATCCCATATATGTACAAAACAGACATGTCGGTTAATTTCTGTTAAAATCTCCTGGTGTGTGTCACTTTGAAACCGTTTAGCTTGTATTATTTACAGTTAGCTTAGCTTCCAAGGTTAGCTATGTTTACAGAGCTCAACAGCATCCTGAACGCCACTCCAGACAGCTTCACTCAGGTAAGGAATGCAGTATTTTCAGTCTCACTTTGAACACTACTTTACTTGTAGTCGTGTATTTGTAACGAGCTTAAGTGCACTGCAAGTTATCCAGCGTCATTAAGTGCCACAATGCCCATCCTACAGGGGGAATTTATTTTAGTGTCTGACAGACAGAGTGATGCCTCTTTCCTCATTCACCACTTCCTGTCTTTCTACCTGCGAGGTGAGGTGTAACTTGCCACAGTATTGTCATTTTCTAGCTGTCTGTTTAACAGCTAATGTGTTTAATCTGTTTTTTTTGTTTGTTTGTTTTTTTGGTTTTAGCGCGATGCAAAGTGTGTTTTCTGGGTCTGGTGCAGTCCTTCAGTCACTACAGTGCAATCAGTCAAAGACTGGTGAGTGTTAACTAACATTTTCTGCAAGAAAACATCAAAACCACTGGCATGAAGGGCAATTTCCATCCTTCCCCAGTGAGCCACTGTCATTAAAGACATGATATCTTATTCAAGATCTAAATCTATTTAAACAAGGATCAGCAGCAGAATTAAAACGCTTTATTAGTGACACAACAGGAGTCAAATATTTTTTTAAAAACCTCTTTTTTGCGTGAAATGTGTGTTCTCAGGGTGTAAGTTTAACACAGGCAAGGGAAAAGGGTCAGCTGATTTTCCTAGAGGGCCTTAAGGAGTCGCTATCTATTTTGATTCCTCAAGAAACCACAACAGGAAGTCAAGCCATGGACTTCCTCAGGTATAACCACTGTTCTTACTCATAACTTTCATTGCATAATTGTCACGTATTTAAAAAAAAAAAACATGTTAACAAAAAAAAAAAAAAAACCTCAACTGACTTTAGGACTAGTCAGACAGCATCACCTCCTTTGTCCCCAGAGATCCTACCGTTGGCCTGCAGAGGCTGTATGAGTTTGTGCGGTCCAGTGTGAGCAGTGATGGTGGTGGGGAGGAAGGGGTGGAAGAGTGGGGTCCTCCCGTTTTGCTGGTGGATGACGTCAGTGTGCTTTTGAGTCTGGGGGTCAGCGCTGGAGCCGCGCTGGACTTCAGCCACTACTGCAGAGCCACAGTCTGCTCTCAGCTACAGGTTAGACCAAAATGCCCTTTCATTAAAAGTCCTCTCCTCAAATTAAACTCAGTGGATTCTACAAATACTCTTATAAACATGTCTGCACTGCAGGGGAACATAGTGATGCTGGTACGCTGTCATGGAGAAGAAGCGGAGGATGATGGAAGTGATGAGGGATCAGAGTGGCTCCTCAAGGGCCTGACCCACCAGTGCAGCCTCACTCTTCATGTACAGGGTCTCCCAACTGGCTACTGCAGGGACATACACGGTCAGGTACGTGTGTATGTGGATGCAAATTTTCTAATTCAGACTGAACACATCAGAGACACAGATCTGCTCATTATCCAGGTGTTTAGATTCAGTTAACAAGTCAAAATCGATTTGAGCTTTCTATGTTATAGAGTTACAAATATTTGAACAGAAAGAGGGTAAAATGATTGTTTTTGGTAACTGTGATTAACATTTTTGTAATTAAGAACATTATTACTGACTAATTTTCTGTTGATTGATTACTTTATTAATCTCATTTCAGCTGTACTTGACAAAATCCATCTAGTGTCTATTTCTTGTCCTTAAACAGTATCAAATTTAGCACAAGGTGCACTGTTGTTTTTCCAGGTGGAGGTTTGTTGGAGGAGGAGACGAGGCGATGGGCAGCACACACAGAAGAAGCTTTTTCAGTACAAGGTCCACGATAAAGGAGCCTCCTTCTTTGCTCCTGGGACATCCAGCGCCGTTCTCTAGTTATACCCTTAGACACATTTAGTCTCTTTTACGTGACAACAGAACAACCACTGTTATGTTTTCATGTTGCGCAAATAGCAAATGCTGCCAAAGTGGTTGGTGAATTGGCCATGGCTGGTCACTGCTGTCAGCAAACAGTGTCTGGATCCCAAACCTTGTGATGGAAGGACATTGTGATCCAATTCCAGACCTCTGAATCTCCAGAGGATAGAGTTATTATCATGCTGACTCGTGATGTTGTCATTATTTGGTCGATTTCAGTGGACGACTCAACAAAATACTCAGAATGCAGGATTGCTGGTGGTTTGAAAGAATCTTGTTAATGAATAAAAGTATTATTCAAAGAACAGTTTTGTGGAGCCGTGTTGCCAATGAATGTTAATATAATAAAATCGAATTCATTTTTTCTTATTTAAATGCACACATTTTACAACAACAGTTGTCTCAGGGTACATTACATTGTAAGAAAAACACACAAGTAAAATATGTTTGGAGAGAAACCAAGCCTACCTCATGAGTAAGCACTTAAAAACAGAAAACTCAAATTTTACTGGAAAAATCCTCTGGCAGAAACATACCTAGGGAGGTAATCCACCTCTGAAGGCAGACACCTGGAGATAGGTACAGGTGGGAATAGTTAACAATGATTAAAGCCCAAATGAGCCCAAAGAGTAAGAAGAAACAATCTTAATTCAATCTAATAGTGGTACTTGAATGCCTGGAGTATCCTCAGTGGTCACCTAAGTAGAGAGGGTGTCACTTGAACCCAAAATGGAAAGCTCTCCATCACATCCTAATTTTTAAAACTTGTAGTTGTGAGGAAAAGTGGTCTGTTGGGATAGTATGGAACTACGTGGTCTTCAAAATATGATGGACCTAATTAAGCGCTGTATAAGTGACGAGGATTTAACAGGGAGTCAATGAACAGAATATTAGAGAGTTATGAGCCTCCTTTGTTCATATTAGTACTCTTGATTCCTTCAGCATTTTGGATGAATTGAAAGGTCTTCAAAGATATCAGGGCACCTGATAAGAATTCTTCTGACTACTTCCTTTAGTGTTCAGCACAGCAGATCATCTGCCTCGATCTCACCCTATACCTAGAGTCCTCTCCTGCCACACCAACCCTCTGCTTGTCCTCCTTCACTACATCCATGAATCTTCTCTGTGGTCTTCCTGTTTTGCTCCCTCATCCTTGGAAGCTCCATAGTCAGTATCCCTTGTCCAATATAGCCACTATACCTCCTCCTCAAGCTTGTCCCTCTAACTCTGACTACAACCCGATCTGTCTCTCTTATGTACTTATTCCCGGCACCTTCAGCCCTGCTTTCTGTCTCTTCAGTGCAACCGTCTCTGACCCATACATAAAAGCAAGTTTCACTATAATAATAAATTACAATAATCTAGCCTAGAAGCCACAGACACGTAGACTCAAACAGGAAATTGGTTCCTAAATTTGCACAGGATGCCTAAAAAGTCGCCATCATATCCACTAGATGTCCCCACTGTAACAGCGTGCAAGTTGAGAGGTCGAAGGGGAGAGGTTTCATTGGGATATGACAGCCAGTAACTGCTGAGACGGTGCGTCTATATGTTGGCGTTTAATGGGAGGCATATGCGTTAGCATTTAGTAAAATCTGGAACCGAAGGAATAGAGCGATTGCTTACCAGTTCAACCACGAGGACAACATCAACTACAACAACAGCATCATTAGGAGGGACTCTGAAATTTGTCCAGGCAAGTTGAGCTGCGCACTGCTAGCATTAGCTGTGAAACTTAGCTTCGTGTAAGTGTAAAGTACCGGAACTGTTGAATTATTTATTATGTAGGTTACTCAATGTTGCTATGAATGTAGCGTTAAAGCTGCCGTCTTCGGGCTCGAATAAGCTCATAACTTAAGTGTGGTACTTACACATGAACCCGGAGCATCTCAGAGCGCACTCTAACGACGTGCTAACACCAAGCATGCTACCTGTAGTTTTACTCTATTATGCGCCGTTGTTGGAATCAATCTGTGGTACTTTATAAGCGACAGCTGTGTTAATTGAGGTATGTTAACTGTCACAATTTGTTTCTTTTTTAAGCTTAAAGCGTGGGTCCATATTGGGACCCGGGTTTATTTACAGCTAGCAAAGCTAATTGTTTGCTAGCAGGTTTAGCCTGAGCTTCATGACATCGTAAGTTTTTACATAATACATAAAACACATTGATCTATCATTATTATAGCTGTTTGTTCAGCACTTGTTTTCTGCTCTTATGTTTAAGGCATTTTAAGTGTTATTTAATGAACCATGATGAGGTAGCGGTGGATATTGTCAGCTAGCCTTTTTTGCACATGCCATTTTAATAATAAAGCTAGATGCTCTCATATGGAATATAAACCTGTCAGGGCAAACGGTGAGATTTAACTGTTCCCTTTGAGGTTTTTAATTGCATGTAAACATAATTTATCATTGCTTCAGCTCGGTGAGTGGTGTCTTCTCGCTCAATTTGACATTTGTTGGTAGGCACTTTCTAATGTTAGTTTTTATAAATGAAATTAAGACGTGTGCATATTTAAACTGCACTTTCTGATTTTATTCATTAATCCCTGCCGGTTTCTGATTGTTGGTTTGATAATTACTGTGATTACCAGCAGGTGATATTGCAACAGGGTTGCATCATCCTTCTTGCAGTTGTTCATTGTCTTGTGATGGCTATGTCACAACCCTGGTTGCTTTAGTATACCTTAGAGCGTAAAGAAGACTTTAGCAAGTAATTTAGTATATGTCCATCAATTAACCAAGATATATTTCATTTTTAAAAACTGTATTTTGAGAGAGGTGCTTGTAAGGAAGTAGACCGCCTATTACGCACCATCTGTTATTCAAATGTGGTTACTCATTGACAGGACATTACCCTCTTTTCTCATCAGCGCTGGTTGTAAAAGTCGGCTCATCCATATTGAGCTGCTCTCTGCAATTATAGCAGGACTAATGGTCCTCAGTTATCAGAGGCGCATGCCTCAGAATTATGCAACTATGTCACTGAATTTTGATGCAATTATGCCACAAAGAACGGACACAGCTTAATGCTTGCTGGAATGTTTGTGGGTATTGGTATGGTGCTTGGATTTGCAGCAGTTTATGAGGAAATATTGTTTAAGGAATTTACATTCATGGCATGTGTTGAAAAGAGGTAAGCTTTGCGCTTCTAAATTTTATTGATAATTTGCATCTATAAACTCCGTGCACCATTTTTCTCATAGCAGCAGTCTTTTAGCTTTGTGCTTTTTGACAGTCTTACCTTAGTCTTAATCTGAAAGGTACACTAAAGAGGTCCACAATGATCTCCTTAACTGAATTTGCACTTGCAATGTGAAATGCTGTGTTTTGTGAGTAAATGTGCTGAGTTTTCATGTAAGATGCATACAAGCTGTTCTTTGTTAGATTATTTGTTTAGCACATACTCACAAATGCACATGGTTATTCATTCAGCTGAGACTTTTCCCTGACTTAGTCAGGAAATATTATTTGTGTTATATAATATATATTGTTTTTAATGTACTACAGCCATAGTGTTTGTTAGGGAACACCATCGTCTATCTTGTGATACAGAATAGGATTTCTGAATAATTGCTGGTCACTTGCCAAAAATGGCTGAAGATAAGAGAAAGGCTACTCCTTACCAGCACTTGACCTGTGACTGGTGTTAATATATCTGCCCTAGTTGTTACGTTTTACTTGTCAAGCCTCTCTCAAATACACCATGCTTTTGAGATGGTGAATGTCTTGGCTTGCTGTAACTGGCATAATAGTACGCTGGCCGGCTTTGGCCAGAGGAGGAGGGAGATGATGGGGGATGGCTACAGGTCCTGAGCCCTGCTCGCTGAGTTTCCGATCAGCTCAATCCGGGATTAGTTCACTGACGGAGATGGTGCTGACCCTTTGCCAAATTGGGCCTTACAGCTACACCCACTTACCCTGCTGGACAAACAACTGAGAGATGGAGGCATTCATTGAAAATTTTCCCTGGCAAGATGGCCCCTGGAACCAGGACCAGGTTGAGAGCAGAAAGTCATTACTTCAAAATCTGCCTTTAACGTTTGCTGCACCTATTGTGCAAGGTTACTAGGACATTGCTGTGTTTACTGTATGGAGTATTTATAACAGCAGATCAAGAGACTCCTGAGGCAAATTCCTCCCGGGGAATGTTTCCGCTGTTCTCGGGGGGACAAGCGGAGCAATTACACAGTCTGTCTGAGTCGAGGAGGGAGCACTGTGTTAACCACAAAGCGCACGTAAAGCTAAAAAAACCCACCGTTTCTGCTTTCAGGGGACTTCAGCGGGTGCAAGCCAGAGAGATAAACTGGTCTCCCATTGGCAGGTATGCTCTTAGAACAGTCTAACTTGTCTAACAACACTGTTTGGTTAACAGTTTCATGCTGCTTATTGACATGATTTTAGAAGCTGAGGTGAGAGCGGGTGGATTAAGATACTGAACAAATCCAGCTGCTGTATGTGTGCCAGGAAACCCAGTTAAATATTTTTAATAGAGCAGTGTTTACACTGATAGGCAGCTCTGAACGTGCCGACTGAGTAAACAGGGAAACGAGAACTGCGATTGGAGGCCAATTTGGTGATTGCGTTTGTTGTTAAGTGAACCACGTTTACGTCAAAGAGTTCAGTTTTTCCACCTGAGTTGACATCCGTGTTCAAGCACAGAGTCATGTTAAGGGGGTCAGGCTGGAGAAATCAAATGTTGAATTCAGATAAGTCACATCAAACTCAGCAGTTAGTCTGGCAGTTTACATCATCCTAACATTAACATTTCTTTATTTGAACGATGGTCAATTTCCGGACGTTGTCATGATTGTGATTATTATTGTATAGAATGGAAACCAGAGATTATGATGCCAATCAGAGTTAAGAGTATGTTAACCTGTTGGTTGATCGACAAATTATCAGTGCATGGTGTCAGTTAAAAATATTTTTTTGTGTACTTGTACATATCTCTGTCGATACTCATATAATGTGTATAAAATGTGCACCTATGCCAGAGAACAATTCTTCAGTTCCTATAATATGGATGAAAGAATGTGGTCTACACAACTATCTAACTTTTAAATTTCAATCGATGGAAATAGCTAAACAAGTTTGCTGGTTTCCTTTAGCTGTTTCCTTTATACCATATGGCACATAGTATGTGTGCTGTACCATGGCTGGATAAATTGGGATCATCAAAGTTACCTAAAAGTTCAGCTACTAGAATTCATTAGCATCAATAATGAGTATACAGGACTGTTGTATTCAGAGTTTCGGGGCATCCTGTTGTATGAAAAGCATTTTGTTCTGTTTATAGCTATGGAAATATTAGGACTGGTTCAAAGGATGATTCATGTTGGAAGACTGCTAAGAAGTCCAGCAGTCAGATATGTGTTCCAATTGCTTTCTCTGTCCAAAGGTCGAAAGATATTTAGGTGGTGACTAATGATTAATGACTTAATGAATTCGTCTTCTACAAATAGCTTTTCAGTACCTGTGTTGTTATTATTATTTTATTTTTTTATTTCTTTAAATAGTTAAACATTACCCTCTTCCATTTTCACCATCATATCCTCCTGTGCATTATTATCTAAATGTAACTTTACAGGAAATTTCTGAGAAACAGTTGTTTCAGGGAACGTGGAGGTTGTAATTTTCCCCAGGTGTGACCAGTAAAGCATGTATGTTTCACTGCTGTACCACAGTTGGATATTTTCCACCATGGGGAATGTGTCCACACCTTTTGGGCTACTGAATGAGTCGTGTGTTTAAGTGCTATGCAGCATGTGACCACAGTATGAGCTGGTTTGAACGAAAAAAACCACACTGTGCCTTTAGTTAGCAGTAAGAATGGCACCACAAGATGTGTGTAACAAATTAGTTTTCCAGGACAGAGCTTCTCAGTAACAGAGCTGACCTCTGTTTCTGTGTGTTAGTCTGTGGAGATGCACTACACGATTTAGCCTGATAAGAGAGGGATGACAATATTTATAAAACTTGCCTCTGTGCTGCTATTTTGTTCCACATGTGCTTACGTCTAAACAGTGACAACTGTGCCAGTTATTTAAAAATATGAAAACTGTTGCTTTTGTAATACATCTTTATAAGATTGCATTATTTAGACTGATTGGATGCAGTGTCAGCAATCTCAATATTTAAAAGTACAATCTATTTTCTCTGGAAGGAATTTATGCTTTTCTTAGACTAAAATATTGAAGTAAAAAAAAAAAGTATTGTAATTTTGGATGTCAAATGTTATGTCTGAAAAGGAAATATGTCTTATGTATGCAAATAATTATTTATCAGTTATAAAACAGGATTTCACTCAGTTTCACTATGTCTGATGAATCTCCATAACAAGTTTAGTCTTAAATATAAAGTCTTCCCCTTGTCCCTTCCCCTTTCTCTGAACTCTCAGATCTCATAGGAGTATATAAGACATTTTTTCCCCCTAGAAAATCATTAAATGACTTAATTATTATACCAGATTCCCCTCTGGATTAAAAGTTTTAAAATGAATAATTTTATAGTCAAAATCATCCCACGAGTTTTGGCTTTAAAATGTGTGAAATTAAATATTCATTCGGTGAATCTATTGACTCGCTTGCACTCGTAGGTCCCTGGATGCCCCGCGGCGAACTGTCCTCGGCCGCCCAGTTCTTCCCAATGGCCGGGAGTTGACCAAGCCCACCAAGATGACGCTGCGCGAGCAGCTGAGAGAGAAGATTTCAGCGGCCTTCTACCGCCACGGGCTGCTGTGTGCCTCCTATCCAGTACCCATCATCCTCTTCACCTCGGCCAGCATCCTCACCTGCTGGTAGGTATTGAGTGTAATATAAGTAATTTGAGCATACAGGGAACAGTTTCAGTAATATGGATTTCTTTTTAACTTTGAAAAACTGACAAGCTGGCATTTACACCTACGTATTATACTGATGAGTTCATTGTGGAGCATCTACTCGTGTTCTTGTTCTTGTATACAACCAAGTACGTTAATGGTGAAACTGTCTGATTATGCTCCCTCTTATTCCTTATTAAGATACACCTTCCCCCTCCTCAGATTCACTTTTTACCTTCCCAGAGAGTGTGGTTTTGTTGAACAGTTGTACTGTGACCAGCTAGTTGACCACCTATGCAGGGTTCAGAAAACTGCTTTTGAAACATTGTCCAGGGCTGCCACGATTAGTCGACTAGTCACGATTACGTCGACGACTAATTTAATAGTTGACGCATCGTTTGAAGCTTTGTAAGATCCCGAAAGATGCAGGAATAAGTAGTAGGATTTTAAGAGCGTAATAACGGACTGAACGGGGCAAGGCTCACTAGAGCTGGTGAGAACACCGGACTCCCGGCAAATCATTTTCAAACCCACCGCCGTCTTTCGCTACTCAGGTTAAACATGATATAAAAGTCACTTAGGTAACTTAAAATGTGGTGATTTTTTTTTTTTTTTTAGTATTTTATTTGTTCCTCAGTAAATCAGTTTGGCTGAGATTAAAGTTATAGTTTTTACACAGCTTAATAAACGTCAAGCAGACAACTGATTATCAGAAGTGTGAGATGCTCGAGAATATACTCCGGTGTCCTGTTATATTTTAGATAGCAAGGAGTTTATTAAACTTCACCGAAACACTGCAATCTGCATCTTTATTTTTAGTTAGCACATACCTTAAACACTTAAAGCTGTAAGCTAATGATAGTTATATAAGAGCAGATGCATGCTGGTGCAATAAGCTGTACATTTTACGTCCAATGGATGCGCGATCTGATTCGTTGACTTATCGCAAAAATAATCGGTGACTAGTCGACTATCAAAATAATCGTTTGTGGCAGCCCTAGTCCAGTCAAAATCTACTAAACAGTACAGCAGACTGTTTTGCAAGAACCTGTGGACATGATGACCTCCTTTTTAGTACCAATTCTGTTAAAAGATGAGAGGAAATCTTGTCATCCACTTTACAGAAACAGACAGATGGAGAAAGTGACTTCAGAGGGGAAAACTCAGTTGGCCAGTTCAGCTCAGTTTAACTGGCCATCTGTACACACACAACAGCCTCCTGCTGACATGATGACACAAACATTCACTGAACTCACGCACATATCTCCTCTTGCTAAATCACTCCTCAAAAGAGAGGACATGGGTCAGAGTTTGACAGGCTTTGTAAGTAAAGGCATTGTAAAACAATCAGAAACGCACACATGCACCTGCAGCGTGCTGTCCTTGCTGCAACTTACAGCAGGGGTGCTGACCAAATGGGCGACTGACTACCACCCGGGGTAAAATGAAAGAAAAGAGCTGGACAACGGGGATGTTAAGGCAGGGCTAGAGCAGAGGGCTGTGAGAAAGTGGCCCTGTGAGAATGGGATGCCTGTCCCTCCATCTGCTTGTCAGGAGGGGGGCTGGCTCGGCACAAAAGAGGCCTTTGTGGAGGTACAGTGACCTAGGAGAGTGGAGGAGGCATGAGGGAGAGGGAGGTGAGGCACAGCGAAAAGCAGGCAGAGGTTTCCATCGAAAAGACAAGAATTGATATTTGTATTAGAGTACAATATGTTCATATAAGCTGTCTGGATACAAAGGTACCAGTGACCCAATTGATCCTTCATCAGCTGCTGAGATTTCTGAACCTCTGTCAGACCACTTTTCCTTTTCCAGCTAAAGATGTACATCATCAAAAATTAAAACGTAACTTTATTTATACTGCTAAACTGGGGTACAGCTCAACTGCTGAAGGCTGTATTGTGTCATTTTTTTTTTTTTTTTTTTTATAGAAAAAAGAAAAAAAGTGTGATGGTGATGTTTGGGGAGCACTTAATTTTCTCCAGGCTTGACCTCATTAGGAGAGAGCCCATTTTTATTAGATGAATTCTTACTTTGTTTTATCCTCAGCGGCCTTGACGACAGCCATGTGGGCAGCACAGCTACAGCTTAGTTTAATTAAAAGTGAACAATTTGTCAGCAGCTGCTTTTGATAATTAAATCATGATTTATTTTTAATATAAATATTTAATTTCTTTTACATTCTCTCATGTGAGAATTTGATGCATTTCTTTGACATTAAAACTATTTTGACTTTTGGACTATTTATCAACTACAACACGACCTTAGATTAAGGTTATGCTAACAAATAGAGGTGTATCAGTGTTTTTCTTGTTTTTGACAAAATCAACGAATTCAGAAAGTCAGCATTGCGTTAATTGAGAATAAAATTAGTTGTTAGTTGTAGCCTGAGTGGGAAGCTTGAGGTGCTCTGCTAAAATCCCTATTATAAAGCTGATGAAGGCACATTTGATTACTTTTGGCTGAATTTGACATAATTTAGGCATAAGAAAAAAATAAAAATGTAGTTTGTGGGGGTTTTTTTGTTTGTTTTTTTTAAAGAAGGAATTGACTTCCTTTGATAATTTTGTGATGACTTTTTTTCCATTTTAAGTAAGCACCAAGACAGTGGGCATACATCCAAAACACTTCAGAGAGTCTTTTAAAAGCTTTATTCCATCCACCTCTGTTGCCACCACCAGCTCAGTCTTTCAGGTATTTTTCAGGGTTGCTCAACACTATCATTTCAAACTGAACGTGCTTCCTCTACATATAGACACATGCAGAGAAGGAAGGAAAGAATGGAGTGGTTTGGTTCTCAGATGAAGTTTGTTTTCTTGAAGACCTGCCCATTTCCAGGAGAACTAGGGAGCGGGTCTCTCTGGGTTGCGCATGAAACTTAATCTGGCAGGAAAAGCCAGAGGTGCTGGTTTCATCTACTCAGAAGTGTTGCAACATGCATCACAGGGAAGCGCTCACCGTTATCGTGGTGGCTTCATTGGTCCGTAGCGTATAGCTGTCTGCTGCTTTCTTTGAAAGCATGCATGTGGGTTTGCGTTACAGTGAGAATGTCTTTTCCATTTATTAATGAATGAACAAAAGGATGTAGATGCATAAATATAAGTTGAACTAAATTCCTTTGTTCCTATTGTTTGACATGTGAACCCCCCCCACATTCTCTTCCTGCTAGCTATCCGTTATTGAGGCTCCCCCTGCCTGGGACGGGTCCTGTGGAGTTCACCACAGGGCTTCGAGACTACAGCGTTCCTTTCCATGAGCCTCAGGGTGACTTTGGAGAGCGCCCTGACTGGGTAGGAGAAAAAACATGAAATCTATAAGATTCTGTATTTCTGTACTGTTTCTGACTATCACTTTTGTTTTATTTCCTTAGGATGTGTTTAAGCTTTGGCATTCAAACCTGAAATACATTTTAATCTTAGGCTTGAATATTCAAAAATGATGGCTGGGCAAAGCTGGAGGCTCATAAATAGTAAAACAGTGGCTCACACGATTTGTCAACACTAGTTTTAATTTGCTGTAACAAGGGGAATAAGAAACAAAGAATACCTTTTTAGTTAATATTAAATACTAATATTAAAATCAGTCAGCAGTAGTAGCTGGTTCATTGTACTTAATCACAATCTGTTTCTTAATAAGTTGCCTACATGTTTGCCCTAGTACCGGGGTCCTCCGGTCGCCTACATCCAGCAGGTGTTGGTGAAGGCAGCAGTGTCTCCATGGGACAACAGCCTGGTGCCGGTGGATGTCTTTCGGTCGCCTCTTGGTCGAGTCTTCAATCTGCTGGAAGAGATCCGCAACCATGTTCACTCCGACAGGTAAGCTTGGGTGCACTGATATGTGACGGTGGTAAATTTGCAGTAACACAATTGGGGAAAAAAAAAAAAAAAAAAAAAATTACTACATTATGAAGTGTAGCAGTGAAGTATAAGGAAGGACTAGAGCAGAGGGCTGTGGAAGGAAAGCTGTGAACCAAAAGCTTCTTTGAATTTAGTCCAAGGGGGGGGATAAACATCAATGACCTTGAGTTATTGATCTGTTGTAAACTACAAAGTTTATGGTTTGTTCTGTTTGACTAATCTACTGTATCAATGATAGTTCCCAGAACAGTTTGCTTTGCTTTTGTGCTTCTGGTTTCAATTAAATACTTGTTTAACTACTTTTACATTAACGATTTATTGCTGTTCAATACTTTATTAGTTTATTTAAATCTCATTTATTCCAGGAGCATTTGGTATCCGTGAGCTGTACTGCATTGATTTCCTCGTCTTCTGTCACACCTCCTCTTCTCTTGTCTTTACCGCTGTCTCGTTCTTGTCTTGTCAGCTCCGGCATTCGCAGTCTGGAGTCTTTGTGTCTCCAGGTGACAGATCTGTTTCCAGGGTTACGGCAGATGCAGTCGGTGCTGCCAGAGCATGGCTGCCTTCTTGTTTCTCCTGGCAACTACTGGCAGAACCAACGGGAGCTGTTTGACTCGGACCCCGACCCCCTCAAGACCATCCAGAAACATGAACCGAAAGGCTTGCACACCTCAGCGACATTGCGAGGTAGTAATTTGGAAAGCTCTGATTCAGTAGTGGCCTCCCCTCGTGTGTGTGCAGTAGGTTCTGTGTACAGTATTGCTAACAAACCATTCCCTTGACAGACCTTTGATCAACAAGCGAGTACATAAATATAACTCAGTTTGGTCTGCTACCATATTCTACTCAGAAAAAGCCCTTGGACATTTTTCTTTTTGAGGTTCTACTCACATTCTAATAATTGTTACTGTAACCAACTGTGTGACTTGTGTGATCACTGCGTACCCTGCCAAGGAGTGGTTAAGTGAATGTGTTCAGACAAAGTCTCTGTCACCGTCCACAGAGCATGTGGTGTCATCCTGAAGCGTGCCCAAGATTAGAGCTTCAGTGCTTCCTTAACTGGTCCTTGTGAAAATCGATGTATTAAGTAATTAACAAATCGTAATACAATAGGACATTGTCATTGTGTCCGAAATGTTCTCACGCCTGTCAGTAGGTGTGGGAGCATTTTTTTTATTTTGACAAAATCTGAAAGCTCCAGTCTGGCCTGTGTTATTGCTTTTTGCCATGCAATGATCCATGAGATGACTAATTCATTCTGAACTACAGGCATTTTTAAATAGTCTGTCAGAAACTGCCATTGGTGGTCACCATATTGAGTACCTCGTGCCTGTTGTATAGTCTGTTAAAGTGCAGGGGAAAAGAATGTGTTATACTCTGACTGCCTTGTTGAAAGTAGTCTGCCATCATTCAGCATGAGTAATTGTCGGTAGTAGTGAGCAGGGGATTAGTTGTATCAGCCAACTAAGAGGCTTTCGTATTGACAGAGAACAAGCAGTTTCATTCCTTGGGAACTTATTGAATTCTTTTAAAATGCTACCCACTGACATAGTGAACCAAGTTTCCCCTTCAGCATTTTGCCACATCTGCCACTTCAAGAGATATTAAAGATATAGTCAGGGACAGCTTGGCTGTCAGATAAAGTTAGACTGATATGCTTGTTCACACTGAGCTGACTCGAGGCTTGTCAGCCTGGTTACATTGGGGATTATATTTCAGCTGCTCTTGCAGGGCAGGGGAGCCCCAAACTCCACCAGGTACCCAGTGTAAAATATATAACTATGAGAGATGGAAGTCAGTGAGGATGAATGCATTTTGAGGTCATTTTGTGAACGTATGGATGGATCTGAGTTTAGTGATTGTGTTCCAGGCTTGCATTCTAATGGCTTAGTTTTTAGTTTTATAGCAGTTGCCATTTTGGTTCCTGAACTTATTTACTCCTTTATAACTTCACCCTCATGTCTGAGACCAGAGCTGATGGATTGATTTGCTTTTCGAGTGAGCTTCAAGTTGTCGTTTAACTTCATTATTGAAACCAGGATGTTGTCACTTAGGGTTTTGTTGTTTTTTTTGTTTTTTTTGTTTGTTTTGGGGTTTTTTTTTTTTCCCCCTGCTTTCACGTGTGCTCCTGATCACTAAGATGTTTCCTTGTGTTGTGACTAAGATCAAAAGAACTTGGTGACAACAGCAGATTCCCACAAAGCTTTCTAAGCCTAAAACTGCTCTAAAACTTCTCTTTTCTTTTCATTTTCATAAAGAAGTGGTAACTGTATCTGTTCTGACACAGACCTAAGGGCTTTGAGAATGTTTGGCTGGTGACTAATAAATAAACAGTGGTCAACCTAAAGTGATCTGTAAAAAGATGGTCTGTTACTAGAATATGAAGAGTCTATTTACATGAAGATGTTTACTGTGTGTGTTTTAGACTTGCTGTTCGGGGTTCCTGTGAAGTACTCGGGGGTCAGTCACTACAACAGGAAGAGGGTGGTGACCTACACAATCACTGTAGTTCTATCCAGTTATGATGCAAGGTGAGTTACAAAGGCAATAGAACAGTAAACTAAAAGCCAGTTCTATTTAAATTTAGTTTTAAGGGATGTCACTGGAAAATTTAGTTTTTTGTTTTTTTTCTCGTTTCATATTTTTGTCATCTCTAACTCTGTGACTCTTGGACGGTAATGCTGCTTTAGAAAAAGCTTAAGACACAAAATACACACTTCCTTAAACTTTAAACTAATAGAGTTAAAATCGGTAAACAGAAATAAAAAATAATAATTACAAACTACACTTAAGAAATATATATTTTACTAATGGAACTAAATTGGAAAAATTTCAATCTTTTGTAGTTTACTAAAATTTTCAGAGAAGAAGCTTGAGGAGCGTGAGACTGGGATGTTTCCATGACTTTGAGTCAAGTGTCTTTTGGAAAGTGTTTTCTGTTGTATCGTCTGTCTGTTCTGGGCTTGCCCACGGTCAAACTATGTTTCTATGCATTAAAAACTAAACTAAAAGAACAAACCAACTCTGGAAACTAACTGAAACTGAGATCTACAAACTAACTCTGGAGCCTGAACAGAGTAGGAGTCTGTGACTTAGGTTTTGCATTTTATTGTATTTCACTTTTTCAATAGAACGGCATAAATAGTCAGAACTGTCTTCTCCTTGGATTAATGGCATCTGTCCCTCAAGGCAAAGTGTCTGTTTCTCAAAATTTAAAATGGAGTGATGAAGTTTGTTACTCCATGTGACGATGATTAATTGTTATTTGTGTGTCCAGGTTCCTAGGCAGCCTACGGGCCCGCCTGAAGCAGCTTCACCCATCCGCCAACTGCACCCTCAGAGATGACCACATGGTTCACGTCCACTTCAAGGAGGAGATCGGCATTGCTGAACTCATCCCGCTCGTCACCACATACATCATTCTTTTTGCCTACATCTACTTCTCTACACGTTAGTCCAACTCCCTTTAAATCTGCTTTGTACTCGGTGCATGTTCAAACATCTCGACTCCCCCCACCACTACCACTTGTTTGCACACCTCACCATAGTTAAAACAGAAAAGTGCCAGAGAATGAGGGCAAAACGTGCTGTGCCCTTTTGTGTGCACAAGTGTTTGGGTGCCAAGGTTGTCCCTGTCTGCTGCAGGGATAATCCTCACATGGGAACATTGCACACCGCTGTAAGAATGCAGCCACCAAACCATCGGCAGCTTGCCAGCACAAACATTAGCTCAGGGAACAAACACACACACTCGTGCACACAGACACACACACCGTCCAAGTACTCAAATGAATTTTCACCTGCAAGGTGGTTAAATTACTCACATTTGGCTCCTGATATGCACTTGTAATTGCAGTATAATAATTTAGATAATTATTCAATGAGACTACCGTATTTCCCGGACTACAAAGCGCACCTGAATATTAGCCACACAAGCTAAAATCAGGGGAAAATCCTGTTTTGTACATACATTAGCCGCACCTGACCAAAAGCCGCAGGTGTTTCAATGTTGACTTATCATATGTAAGAGAATGTGCACAAAGGAATTGTCAGGAAAGAGATGGCTGTTTGGAGACACACCCCTTTTATTAATATTTTGAAAAACAAGTTATGGGTACATATTTGCACATGTAGTACATAACAGTAACCTACAGCACACCAGAAAAATAGATTCGGACTACCTTTTAGGCTCAGGTGCAGTGACACGGCTTTAACAAGAAGAAAAGTCAGTCATTCACCACCATCTTTCTCTTCTTCCTGCGCACTAAAACCACCAAAGTCCTCTCCTCCAGTGTCGGATACAAACAGGCTCAGGATGGCTTCGTCATCCACTCTCAGCTTCTCTCCTTCGTTGTCAGTGTCAGAGTCGAACACCCTCAGAAGGGCCGTGGCGGTGTCCTCCTCTCCATCATCAGTCCAGCCCTTCAAAATCCGTTGGTGATCGTGGATGTTTTCACACTTTTCCACGCTGTCAGATTCCACCGGTGGAGTTGGGCATAACTTGCTTTTCGCAAGTTTATCGCCGCTCATCATCCACGCCTCCCGCTGAATGCGTAGCGCTACTTTGAAGTTTGTTTTTCGCGCTACTTCGTACGGCACTACGTTGCCTGGCGGACGGACATGTGACTAACATACCACTCTTGAACCCCGATCCTTCCGCCAGGCAACGTAGTGCCGTACAACAGCGGAACAAACAAAACAAATCGTCTTACGATATGACAAAAATCACGGACAATCCATTGAACCCTGCGGCTTTTAGTCAGGTGCGGCTTTTCTAAGCTTGTGCAAAAAGTAGCGGCTTATAGCCCGACAATTACGGTAATGTTTCTTAATGAACCCAAAAGAGAGCCATAATATTCTATAATAATACCGGAACACCTTGTGATCACAGAAAACATGAGGTAAACACAAGTGTAAGGTTTTATTTTGATGTCAGTATCTCCAAAGCTTCAGAGAAATACCTTGATGTTTGTTGTTAGCACATCTTTCCTGCTCTTGGCACGTTCATGCTGTTTTGAATTCTCAGTAACACAATATTTGTTGTTAAACAGTGAAACAAGCAAGAAATCACACACACACACAAAACCCATTACAATCAATGCAAACACAATTTTTCACTTTGCTAGTAAAATGCTGATATCCTCTGAAAATGTAACCATTCAGAGATGTTGAATAAATGGCTGTGCTGTAATTTTGACCACCAGAGAAATATTTAGCATGTCGCTTTTCTATGATTCAGATTTTTAGCATTTTTCATAGGGGTTTTTTTTTTTGTTTTTTTTAGCATAGTAACCAACATTGCCTGACTTTTATGCCAACTGAAAAGTGAAGAAACTTTGATTACACGTCAGAGCAGACTGGGCTGCTAGTGTCTCAGACAGTGAAGTGGTGCTGCGCAAAGTACAGTTTAAGGAAAAATTCTTCATGAAATTCACATTAAACAGTAAAAAGAAGGGAATTTTATTTGGGACGTGTGATATGAAACGGGGTCTGTGCAGCATTAGACAGTGGAAAGAATGTGTGAGAAAGATGAAGCACACAGTCTTTATTTCTGTTCTCCTGAGGTTCGAGGAAAGCTGAGAGGTCAGAAGGGTCCACGATGTTTCTTTGCTCCGATAATAAAACGGAGCTTTCTTTCTTATGTTGAGTCTGTTTAAGTTTCATTCTTATTTTTGATACATCGGGGTCAGAAAGTTCAGTTATTTGTCTCACCATTGTTTTGCTATCTGTTCCCTTCTGAGAAAGACCTCTCCTTCCAGTCTGGAAAATCAGAGTGTACACTTGAGGCTGCCTTGGAAAACTGTAATTGAACAAACATCTGTTACAACAATATGCAGCTGCTGTTTTATTTTACAGTGTAGTCATTTTCAGAATTGTCATTTCAAAGAAAACCTGCAAGTTTGAGAAATGGATAGCCTGTACAGTTTCATTTCATAACCCCTGCATATTTTATCAGCAAGCCTAGTGTTCAGTGTCATCACCTGCCATCTAGAAATGTAATTTTGGAAATGCTTAAACGCCTTCTCTACATGATCACCATCATTTGATTTAAGACAAGGTCTGGCTGAGGATTTGAATAGTTGTACAGTCCTCAACATATCATCTTTTTCTTCCTTGCAGGTAAGATCGACATGGTGAAATCTAAGTGGGGCCTTGCTCTGGCTGCTGTGGTCACAGTGCTCAGCTCTCTGCTCATGTCTGTGGGTCTGTGTACACTGTTTGGACTGACACCCACACTTAATGGAGGGTAAAAACCATTTTCTACATACTTGAGTGTCTGAAGATTACTAAAGGGGTCTGGTCTCTGCTCTTGTTCATCTGCCAGGAACAGTAACGCACATGCCATTTTGGCAGCAGATGCTTATTAGATTTCAGCCTAAAACTTAAGCCAAGGAATGCAGAGACTGTTTCAAAAATCAGGCAGCCAAGAAAACAGTTTAATCAAGACGCAGCAAAAATGTATGTTTGCATCACTGAGAGCAACTTGGTACTTGTACTTTCATGACTTATACTCATTGTTTCCCTTGATTACACCAAAGCAAGGAATCAGTTTCATTACAGTCAGTGCCATTTTTTTTTTAAAGTAAAACATTGTTTTGTTTTGTTTTCTTCTCGTGTTTGCATGTAGAAACTAATGCATATGGCATCATTGTATGTTAGTTAACTGAAGTAGCTTCCAGTGCTATTGCACTTACCTTCCACAGTAGCTTTAACTTCAGACTGTAGTGATTAGCACTTGAATGCTCCTTACACTTTTAAGTGCATGAACTGTTTTTACAGTACATTTTCTTTATTATGAATGCTGTTTAAACCAGCCTAAAAGCTGTCTTCATGCACGCTCAATCATCCAGGTAAGGAAGTCCTAAAAAATTCATTCTGTACGTCTGGATGTAGCGTTTTCAGGAAACTCTCTGAAAACACTATGTCCAAATGAACCGAGTCAACTCTTTGCGGCAGCCTGAAAACACTTACTAGCTAATATTTTTAAGAGGTTGAAGGATGAGTTTAACTTGTGAATCACTACTGAAATTATGTCTGCAGTAATTTCATTGTTCTCCTGCTCTTACTGACATTCAAATATATCCTGTTAATGTTAACACCTCTAGCTGGCTGTCAGTTGTATCCTTATTTTTACCAACTCACGTGCACGTACCTGACTTTTGACTTTCCTCTTCTTCTGTATTGATCGTACATGGAGTTCTATTAATGATCACTTCATGTGGGCAAACAGCATGTTAGTGTGTATGAAAAAGGAAGAACACTGTGTGGAAGTGGGATGGACTGAAATATGGGGCAGATGTATTCAGATACTGACGTTTAATGGCTGTCCAATCGTGAGCTGTTTATTAGGAAGCAGACCTCATGGCGTGACAGTGGTACTGTTAACCAGCCACTAAGATCCATGCAAGTCCTCCATGGGCTGTGAATGCCCAGGCCATGTGCTTGCATAAACACACATCAAGGCCAACGTACCAAAACTATGACTGCAACATGCAAATCTGCAGAGTCATAATCGACTCCACACACAAAGCTGGTGAGATACAGATAGTGTTGGGTGTGTGTGTGTGTTTTATTATGTACAGTGTTACTGAGTGTGTGTGTGACCCAGTTATACACTTGCCTCATCTAAAGCTTATCTATCCTGTCAAACTAATCTGTCACACATACTAATCTCAGGGAAATTCCCAGCTATGTGGGCCAAGAATTTAAAAAAAAAAGAAAAAAAGAAATTGAACCCTAAATGACTGATTTTATAACTAAAAAACAAACAAAACATAGGAGTGGACCACATACATTTTCTCGGTGCCTTGGCGGCTGCATTATTAAAGTACATTTGTGTTTGTAATTTAAACAGAATTCCACACAGTGGTAATGTGGTGAAAGTGTATATTACCAAAGATAACTGTACTCAAAGTTGAGGGTATTTTATTTTTCTCCCTGCAGTGAGATCTTCCCTTATCTGGTGGTGGTAATCGGGCTGGAGAACGTCTTGGTGCTCACCAAGTCTGTGGTTTCCACCCCTGTCGACCTCGAGGTCAAACTGCGCATAGCTCAAGGTAAGTTTGGAGAATGTAGTTTAGTCATGGCTTATTAAATATTGTGCATTTCTTTATTTTTCCCTGATTGTTGTTCTGTTTTTTCAGGCCTTAGTAATGAGAGCTGGTCTATCATGAAGAATATGGCCACTGAGCTGTGTATTATCCTCATTGGATATTTCACTCTTGTGCCAGCTATCCAGGTAAGAGGACAAATGCTGGAACTGTTGAAGGAAGTGCACCAGGAGAAAACTGTAGTTAAAGTTATTGTTATTAAATAAGCAAAGCATAATGCTAAATCAAGCCAGGTGGGAAATGCTTCTATGTGGTTAATGTCTCTTCTGTTTATTTTAGGAATTCTGTTTATTTGCTGTTGTGGGGCTGGTGTCTGACTTCTTCCTGCAGATGTTTTTCTTCACCACTGTACTATCTATAGACATTCGCCGCATGGAGGTGAGAAATGCATACTTTCAAATCCCCCCCCCCCCCCCCCCCACACACACACACACACACACACACACACACACACACAGTTAATATGCTGGACTCAACATTAGATTTAAGTAGCAAGAGTTTTATGTGATGTAAACCTTTGTGCACCAGGCAAGAACTGAGTTTAAAATAAAAAAAAAACAACAAAAAAACACAACCAGCACTGAGACACATAATCACTCTTGATATTTTCAGCATGTATTGTGAAGTTGACTTAAAATACAAAAAACGATGTTTTAAAAAAAAAAAAATGTGTGAACCTCATTATTTCCCTTTAGCTGGCTGACCTGAACCGCCGCCTGCCAGCTGAAGCAGGTATGCCTCCACCCAAGCCAGGCCCCCTGCGTACACGTGAGGTACCCCCTCCACCGCGACCCTCTCCGCATACAATCACTCTGCAGACACCAGCCTTTAGAAACTTGAGGCTCCCCAAGAGGCTGCGTGTGGTGTACTTCCTGGCTCGCACGCGCCTGGCTCAGCGCATCATCATGGTGAGAAGACAAATTCAGAACTGACTGTAAATGTTTTTGTGCACTTTGCTGCCATTTGTCTTCAACTGTCAGCTTCTAATTCTTTCATACAATGGCAAAGACTGACAAGATCTTTTTTTTTTTTTTTTTTTTTTTTTTTTTTTTTTTGGGTGGGGGGGTGAATGTCTGTTTCAGCTTTAAAACTAACAGAATAGCTTTTACAGTCTGCAAGCTTATTGCTGTGCCTACATAAAGCCAACAATGTATGTAAAGATGCCTATACTGTAAGGTGGATTCGTTTAATACAAGTATATACATACATTAGGTTAAAGTGGTCTAAATTAAGTAAATATCAGCTCGATGTAAAATGAAGCTGGCCACATATTCCAGCTAACTGATCAACATGACCTTTTTATTTTTTCATTTTTAGGCTGGCACAGTGATCTGGATTGGTATCCTTGTGTATACCGACCCAGCTGGAATCCGCACCTACCTGGCTGCACAGGTGTCTGAACAAAGCCCCTTAGGCGACACCGGGGGAGGTGGTCTGCCCCCACACCTGGGAGTGGCCCCGGTTTTTCGAGGTGGGGATCCTACCAGCACCTTGAGCATCCATCGTGCACCAGATCCAACTCCTTTACCTGAGAACCAATCGCAGGGACATCATGGCCCTCCAAGGGCAGGGCTCATTCCACAGTCCCCACCCGCTGTACCTCAGATTACCTGGGGGGAGGAGGATGAGGAGGGATGGAGGAGACTGTCCTTCAGGCACTGGCCATCACTCTTCAGTTACTACAACATCACTTTAGCAAAAAGGCGAGTGCTGCTGGGGAGTTTTTTGTTGTTGTTCGTCAGTCTGTTATTTTCTTAATTGGGAAACGGTATATTACACTGTAGTGGAGATCCCAAATTTTCCATAAAAGCAAGCAAAGCAGTTTAGATTTTCTTGCCTCGTTATGATACTGGTGCAGCATAATGTGTTGCTTCATTCCTGGCGTGTATGGGATGTTTCTGCAAAATGAAATGCTGCATTATGAAGTTTATATCAACTCCAAATAAAAGCTGGACAAAAAGAACAACTAATTTCTGTCAGCCATTCTCCACATGGAAAATGCAGCTACAAACAAGTAACCTACTTCAGTTATGTGCTTATGCGTTGTCCAACAAACACTTTCCCACTTTAAAGGTGTAAAAGCCAGGAACAATTTTTTTTGTTTCTTTTTTTTCTTAAGTCTTTAATTCTGCTTCGATGTTTCTTTCAGCTTCATTATGTCCACTATGTTATTGTCCTTTTACAGGTACATTAGCATCTTACCTGTCATCCCAATCACTGTTCATCTGACACCCCAGGAGGCCATTGACGCACGTCACCCTCAGGACACGAGACACCCTCAACCACCCATTCTCAAGGTTTCTGCTGACTTGCAGACAGACCTCACCCTCTACAAGTTAGTAGTCAGAAAGACACAGACATCTACCCGCTTTAAGTTTGAACTGCCTCACAAACTCTTTGATTAACCTGCATGCCTTAAGGTGTTAAAAGGGTAACTTTTGATTATTTAAATCCAGCAGATTTTCCATCAGTGTGGCTACTTGAGTTGTTTGCCCCTACTATTCTAGAGACTCGCATTGAAAAGGACGTTTCTCAAAGCAACATAAGCCTCCTACAGCTCTCCAAACAAGAAATGAAAGGATTTCTGTGAAAACGTTGATCTGACCAAATATATGCATGTAGGATCTACAGGCAGGGCAGCTTACCACCTGTTGGGTCATGTTAATCCCCGCTTGTTTGGGTACTTGTTGTTTTGGGTTCCTGCTGTTATTATTAGTTCATGAGGAAGTTATTTATGTGTAATATGTAGACACATGCTTAACGAAATAAGGGGGAAATGCTGAAATCTCAGAATCCTCTGAATGCTAAATTACCTGCCTTAATTAGTATCTTATGAAAGAAGGTACAGATGAACCAGCTCTGATTGTTTTTATGAGTTCATATAATTTTTTTGTTTTAGACAAATTTACAAAGAAACATAATTTTCTTAGCCTAATTGAATGAGTGATATCTTTTTCAGGCCCTAGCTTTTCTTAGTTTCAGTTCAGTTTAGCGATCACTGTTTTTGCACATGGTTAGAAAAAAACAAACCTTGACGTCACACAGCTGAGTGTAAATAGGGGCCACGGCAGGTAAAGGACCTTGACCTTCACACTTTGTACCTGTGTCATTGAACCGATTGCACCTTGGACACTGAAGCCTTTAAGTTCCTTCTGCAGTTTTGCTGAAGTTGGAGCAGTGAAGTACAATAGCATTTAGGGCATTTGAGCCATTCAGGTTTAGTTTTCCAGACATGAAATAACATAATTTTGGACTAAAATCTCTTTTTTTCAGCTGCAGTCTTAGTCTGTCTGCGGAACTGCTCTTGGAGGCTTATAACAGCCTCATCTATCTGCCGCAACAACACTGTACCGTGTTGTGTAAACCAGTCTGTCACCTTGACATAAGTGTGATGTTTTTGGTCATCTTTGGACTGCAGATATGATTGCTATCAGCAGTTTGGTCGGGGTCGTGACCTTCACAGTTGGGAATTGGCAACTGACATCAACACTGGTTTCGATAGATGGAAGGCCAGACTGATAAAGGTGTTACAAGGGAATTCTCTGTACTTTTAATCTGGAGCAAAGATCTTTACATGTAACAAACGAGTCAGCGTAGCCTTGTCTTGTTTAAGAGAAGTTTTGAACTGGATAAAGTCTCTCATCCTACTTTTGTGTGATCATACACGAGCGATTTCACAGACTAACACAAGAAGAGCGTTCCAGTGTTCCGCTTAACACAAGTTTTTCTTCTTTTTTGAAAGACATGGGGAAATTATATTTCCTTTTAAAACCATCTTGATCAAAAGCAACTTTAAACAGGAAAAAAGACAGCTAAAATAAAAAATTGTGCAATCAGTGGTTAAAGTTAATGACACAGTTTGAACCAGTTAATACTGACTCCATCTCATCTGTTTCTGATTTTACCTTCGAAAACCGCTGGATGTTTGTGTGAAGTAACCGTAGTGTGTAATAGGTCTGAAGACAGGATTAGAGTTCATCATCATTTGTGCTGTTTCTTCTTTTTTTTTATTTTTTTTTTTTTTTAGAGTAACATCTAAAATGAGTTTATAAATAAAAGTACATGGCAAGGACTGAAATGCAAACTCAAGTTTCCTCCTGTTCATTCTCACTGCTGTTCATCTGTTTGTATTGAACAAGTTCAAAAATCCCACTACATCATCACCAGAAACCAATGAGCTACACATCTCCCTCACAAGTGGCTACAGTCCAAAACGGAGCTAAAAGAAAGTGAATATTTTGCTGTTTATATTGTGAACATGAGTAAAACTGCAAATAAATGGCAACGTTGCCCCAGAGGTGCTGGATGTGTAAATAAGCAACTGTGTGTCAATGTTGGTTCCCCAACTCGTTTCTGCTGCCAGTAATTCTCCTGTTATTGCAGTTAAAGTGTTTTTAAAAGCTAACAGAAGTACACAGACTGCCTTGTTTTTGTTTCTGCATGAGTTTAAATGATGTCAGGGACTTTAGATGGATTTTACTCATTGGAAAACAAATGGCCAAAAAAGTAGCCATTAGCAAAATAAAGATAAGCACAGAAAGTAGTAGTAGTAGTAGTAGTAGTAGTAACCCTTAAAGCTCTTTTTCTGAACTGAGGAGTTTGTCCCATATTGGCCTGTTTGTAGAACAAGATTACTGACTGTGCATCAGATGTTTGTGCGATGTTTGTTTCCCTATACAGCTGCATTTCCAAAAATCCTGGCCGTCAAAATGTTCCCTTCATGGGGGAAAGGGTTAAAGCTCTACTTTCACAATGCAGATGTGAGGTTGTGTTTTTTTTGTTTTTT